>NW_010259981.1:62471-75681 GCF_000690775.1 Eurypyga helias
ATAATCCAGTTCCTAACAATGCAAAAGCAGTTCCTAACAATGTAAGAGTAATAGAAAGACCAGTATGTTTTCATTTAGGGGATGAGTAGTATTATTGAATAAAATTAACCTGTGCCTATACAGTGTATTTTAATTTTTGTGTATCATGGTGTTTGCTCTTAATAGCACCTATTGCAGAGAATCCAACTCAAGAGGTACAGATCCTTACACTCCATGACGTTTAATTATTTAATCATGCTGAAACCTCACGATGGGACTCAATGCTATTCTGTTTCCTCATCACATACAGTTTTAGACCAAGTCGATGTTTTCCTTTCACAAACAAATAAAATGTATTGACATGCATCCTAAACCCCAAAGTTGCCACCACTGTCTTCTGCAGCTTCCGAAGCTAAGTATGGCCAGCTAGCTATCGCATCGTGAGCTCACCCTCAGACAACTCATACTAACACAACCGTTTGCTAAGGCTGGGGTCACAACAGCCTGCCTGCTGTTCTCTAAACACCATCTTATGCCAGAATGGAAATATTCTGTGAAACAGAAATGCCATCTTAAATCAAGTTGTGTGAGCACTCTAAATTCACTACTTGGAATCACAGTATAAAAAAATTAATTCCAATTGCCAGGAGTGGATAGCAAGAACCTTTCTTCAGGGTTGGTTCCCTCCCTACCACCATCACCCCAGGTGTGTCCTAAGAACAGTACAAGGAATAGAAAAGCTGTTATGAGTAAAATACTATGAAATATTATGGCCACAGCATTAGTAATCTGATACATAACTGCATGATTGGGAAAGCTATATTATTAGCCTATTTTACTGCAGAATACTTGCTGATGGACTTTGTTTCCTTCATTAGGTGGTTAAAAGAACAGAAACTCTTTAATTCTAGTTTTTCTGGCAGGGGGTTTAAAGGCAGGAAAGCAGGAAAGTGATACATTAGAAGATCTAATATAACAGATCAGGATAAACTAGGATGTGACATATTAAATACCTTTAAAGTTTAAGAGAAAGTTATTTTAACAGGAGCTTTTCCTCTGTCTTTTCTACAAATAATAAAGCAAGGTAGTAGAAAAGTTCTGAAAATTAACAGAAGAGCCTACGTGGCGTCGCTCGTTTGATTACTGGGTCTGTTACACTGTTGCAGACGATAAGGTGGTTTCCCAAGTCAGGCAGCACTCCTGTACGCTGTGTAACCCTGCTAGGCAGAACTGATCACAAAAAAGAAGAGGTCTTCATATTCTATTGTGTGTGACTGCCACCCTTTGAATGACAGCAACTGCTGATGGGCTCCGACATGCACTGGGATTGAAACTGGGGCTAAGATTTGTACCATATTGTAGATTCCATTTTTAACCTTTGCTCTAGTCCTGTGACACAGTCCAGCGTTTCACACTGCTTTGCAGAGAATGAATTTTATTGTTTTGTTTGTTTGTATTTTACCCTTTCCTTTTACAAACTTCTCATTGAATGAAATCTGATGATGCTTCTTGTTTCCTTAAACTTTTTAAGACACTGTGTCTAACCAGCCAGTGCAGCACTTTCAGGAATTCTGTTCTGCCAGCTACTCAGCTCCATGCAGAAGCACTTGCAGATGTAATTTTTCAGTGTTTCTCTCATGATCTCAGCTGTACAGAAGGAGGTGGGTAAGAGGCATTCCCACGGAACATGAAGCAGTGACTGGCCGTAAGAAGCTGACTGTGGCTAATGATTGTCTCTGATATTTCTTCATCGTTCCTGGAGAACACAGCTATCAATCCACGCCTAATCTAGGCAATACATTTCGAACATAAAGTTCCCATATAGCAGGAAATGACAACTGCGAAAGCTGATTTATCCAAGCTGCTCTGCTAGTTCCTATTCCATGACAGAATAGCTAATATGCTGACAGACAGACAGCTTAAGGCTGAGCTGTTACTTGATCTCATTATGTGCCAACTGATGCAAGTTAGCAACCAAAGTAGTAAACTGTCATGTAGACAAACAAAACTTTTGCAACAGCTAGTAGAAATAGTTTCAAGCTAAAGCCAATAAACTTTCCTTCTTTTGCATTCTTGAAAAGTAGCTTAGAAGTTGACTGGTGACACTCCAGCTTCTTTTGGAATAATTTAAATCAAAGCTGCTATACCAGAGAAATATTTTGAAGAACAGCATTTTACTAGTTTTCACATATGTTTAAATCCAAAATTATTAGTGATTGATTAGACTCAGTTATATCTAGGTCAAAAATGTTAAATATAGATGGAGCCATTTGCCTGAGAAGTGCTTGGAGTGACATTTATTCCCGATTGTTGTGTAAAAAACCCAGTATGATCTGATTCCCTTCTAGACAAAGCAAAGCAGAACTAGATTTTTTTGTAGAGAAGCATCAGCAGTAATACTATAGACTGTCAAAGTCTGTGGCATGAATTCACAGAAGCAGTGCTGTCTTAGTCCATCCACAGTCAGTTCTATCTGAAACGTGCACTCTCACAGAAGGAGGAGAGGTAGAAGAGCACTCTGAATAATATAGGGGTTTGCCTGTATTTTTAAGCCTTGTCAACATCATACAATTTCCAACAAAAATGTTTGGATTTACAGAGTCAGTTCTGCAGTACTGAATTAACAATAGAAAGTAAAAAATAATGAGAAACCGTATTAGTGTTAATCCTGGAAAACAAACAAAATATTTACCATTTTATTTTTCCCCTGTACATTTCATTGTCTTTGAAAGTCAATCCTTCTTCCTTGCTTCATTTTGACACTTCATTAGCCAGTGGGTCACCACCTTTTGCTCCACAGTGTAGTGGTTATTTTTCATGCCAACACAGATAAAGGATTTGGACCTGATTTGTATTGCAGGTAATAAATGGTAATTATCTGCACCTTTTTTCTTATGTGAATCACTGTCTCTGAATTGGAAGAACTAAATCTTTGTAACTTTGATGACAGCAGATTAGAGTGTAACCAGTCTTTCTCTGGTATATTTACTGGGGCAAAGATTTAGAGGTCATGCATTCAATTTTGTGTAATTACTGTCAGTTTAATGATGAAGATGAAAGAAGATAGTGTATACTTAATCAAGCAGATAAGCATATGAAGCTTTTGCATTAAAGATTTAATGGAACAATAGACACAGAACTGGAAAGTGGACAGTGGGCAAAACATGTCCCTTCTGTGACTGCTCATGCTTTGCTCAGAATGGTCAGCACAAAGAGTAAATGCTTTCTTCTTTTTCCTCCCTCCTTTTTCTAAAGTTACTATAATGAAAATCAGGGAAGTAGAATGCCAAGAACAACTTCAGGAAATGTAGTTAAATTTCACATTTTTTCCAACAGAAGACAATTGTGAAAGGTGCCAGAGTAGATGCACCAAAGCCTGAAATTATCCATAGAACAAAGATAACATTGACACTATGGCATGAGCTCTGTTTTCCCTGACTGTAACAGTATCACAAGAAGAATGAAATCTACTGTAGTTCATATATTTAAAATTCACACCTTTTATTCTATTTATCTTCCTAACACAGCTGTCTATACTGTAAAATCCTACATTTCCGCACAGGTGAAAGGACCACACACCTAGGACTGGCTCTTACTGGACTGAGAGGCTTAGCACAGGTCTCACACCTAAACCCGTTCAGCTCTGACCCTTCCATGTAATGCATCCCAGTGGGCTTTTCCTGGCCATAATTTACATGTATTATCACGCCCTGCAGGTAACACAGTAAGCACAGCTGCTTGCCAGAGTAAAAGCAGTTGGTTAGGGCTCCTCGTAAAACAGTGGTTCAACAGGTGAAAGGATTTTCTGTGCGTTTTACAGAGAACAACCTAAGAAAAGCATTGAATAAACATACTCCGCAGAGTAGGAAACAGGAGCACAAGCTTAGAGCACTACAGAGGAATGCTAACACACAGCTAGTATACTGCTACCACCTGATTCTGCGAAGGTTATTTCCACCACCCAAGAAAATTTCAGGGCTGCAAACTGATTATATGAAAGAAGATAACAGGAAGCAGAAACACATCTTTCTTTAGATGCGTATTGAGAGAAAACAGTGATAATTATTGAGACATATGACACAAATATTCAACTCCAGCTAAGATTCTGACCTAAGATATACAACCTCAAACCAGGATTAGACTCCTAAACTGACAAGGAATTTAAGTGTTAACATACATCCTCCTCTTCATCATTTTCTATTGATTAGTGTGGACGGTGTCACTCCTTTGTGCTGACTATTGTAAATTCCACTTCCTAATTCCCTTCACTGCACAGGAGCATAGGTACTTACCTCCGAGCTCTTGATCTCACACCATCAGGTTACAACGTACCAAGATAATCTGTGCATCTAGCTCTAAGGTCACAGACAAGGCTACAGCACAGCAGCAAAATGGATCCAGGTCTCTTGAATCCCAGGCCATGTCCCACTTGCTGGCCTATTTATCCACCACAAAGCAGCCCTGGTAAAAAGCAACAAGTCCAAATCTAACTGGATCCTGAAAACTATTATATTTTTTAGCTTGTACAGATTAGTTCAATAAAATGGTGATGGCAATTCTCAACTATATTTGAATATATGAACTAGAAATTTAAAGTTCTGTCACTCATTTTACAAGCTCATGAAATTTCAAGGGGATAAACTTCTAATTACCTTTAATATCCAATTTGCCAAGATAAGTAATAATTTCTACTCTTCTATTAAATGCAGATGTAAGGAGCATGTCAAACAGCTCAAGAGTACAGTGCTCCCCAGATGCTACACCTGTTTCTCATACATCATTTTCTTCTGTTTCATCGTTTGTGTTTATCAGAAGGTTATGAATAGCTAAGCTGTGCCACCAGGGAAGGTCATCTCTGAACGATCCTTATTACTTATTACTAGTGTTTACTTACATTTTATTAATGGCCCACAGGCTCTGCTCAGGATCCAACCTGGCTAAATGTTACAGAAACATATGGTGAACATCCCCTGAAAAAAAAAATCCTAAGCACAGAAACAGATAATTGGCTGGAAAATGCTATACTGGAATGATTATGAAAACTGGTTGACATATTAGTACCATTCTCTCTGCCTATCCTTACTTCTAAATAATTGTAAAAAAAAAAAAAAAAAAGTTTTACTTCTGTTAGCATTTAAGCTACAATGACATAAAAAAAAAATAGGATAATAAAGGAGAAGCTTTGTGAACCAGTGACAGTGTCAAGGGGAGATGAATAGCTTTGGACTTCCTGCATCCCTTGGGAAAGAGCTCCTACCACTGTTTTTGATGAAGTTACACAGAAGTGTGTTGACACATTTATTTATACAGAAACAATAGGTCTCTTGCCTATTATTAGAAACAGTTTCAGCCATAATTTTCCATGGATTTTGAACTCATCAACCTCCCCATAGATTTAGTGGGCTTCAGGTCTAATGTCAAAATTCAGAGTCATCTTCTACAAAAGTCTTAGTTGGATACAGTCTGTATTGGACCAAAAGTCCAGGGGCTTTGTAGTCACTATAATTTTGTTCAGTGATGAACAGGACCTGATACTCAATTCTGTGAAAGAAGAGTGCTACTGTAGAATACAGTATTTAGAGCAATATTAGGTATTTGCTGCATCTGCTTAGAGCCTCTGAAAGCAGTGGGACTGAAATCCCAGAGATAACTGAAGGCAAACAATGGAGAGGTATACTGTAATTTTTCTAAACATCAAGTAACTGCAAGATAAGCCTTAGTAAAATATCTTACTGTGTCATTTCTATTACTGAAAGCAATTCTTCACCTTCTGCCACGATGGCTCTGTTTACCAGTGCAGCACTAGTGGTTAAATATCTCTTGTCTGCAACATCTGTTAAGAACTGGAGAGGTTTCAGACTGTGAACTGTAAAACTCTGATAACAAGACAGTGAGCCTGGCCCAGTGACCCAAAACAAAGGAAGCAATGGATGTAAAAGCATAATGCTGGGAGAAAGAAGGAAAGTTCTGAATTAACCTGGGATGATTATGTGTTCTGACAGAATGAAGTAACTCCTCCTTGCGATACTAAAGCTACATGGCAGCGGCATAGAATGAAAACAGATGTAGACTTTGCATGCAGTAGATAATAGAGTATCTTCTCTCATACATGAGTACGCACGGCTATTCAAATAAATTCTGTCAACAGCCACTAAAAATACAAGTAATTAGGCATATATTTAATATACCAATAAAATCACAAAGGAGCATGCATGCTTTCCATAATACGTTTTGTTATGTTTATCTACAGAATATATTATTATCCCTATTACAGCACCTCCTGGTGCAGCTTTGCACCATCCACATATCATTTCTATTAAAAGCTATGCAATAGCTGTATAAAGAAGGGGTTTGTTTGCTTTATACTCCAACTGTCCCTGCTGGCTCTTCCAATTTATACCCCTTATAGTTAGAGGAACTGACAGAAGCCATAACCCACATATTACTGGGTTCCACTGGACAGGGATCTCTTCCTTTTCCCAGAAGGATAATTACATGTCTGCCTTAGATATCTCACATTCAGTGGAGTCTCCTGGCATTGCTGAACAAATTTATGTTACCTATGTAGTAGTAACACTAATACCACACTGTGCAAATACCACTCAGCTGTGTTCCCCAGCTCATGCACTTCCCTGGCCTCTGACCAACTCCCCCAGAGTGAAATGGAGTGCAAACAATGAGGAGGCAAGCAACACAAACACATGTCTAGCAACTGACCATAGAACCCTTACTGCTCTTAGAGCAGGTGTTCATGTTGCCACTGCTAGGCAGCCATAGCCTTGCCTGAAAGCAAGAATTAGACACGACATGGTTTAATATCTGCACACTGATAGCCTTCTCTATACACTTAAAAGTATACTACAATCATTTTAGATGACCTGTGAATTGCTTGGCCAAACACTCCCAGCAAAGAAAAGGTCAATGTGATCCAAAGAAATAGGTTTTGGGTGGTGAGAAATTGTAGCATATTGTGTCATATGTTTTATTTTCTATTATTTTAATTATTTATTATTAGTAGCATTTGTATATATTAATTTAGATTCAATTAGTAAATAGTTCTTATCTCAATTTGACGAGCTTCCTTTTTTTCTTTCTCCTCCGATTCCTCCCCTCCACTGGAGGAGGAGAGGGGGATTTGTGAGAGCAGCTTCATGGTATTTTGCTAGCTGGAGTTAAACCACGACAGCTGGTCACTTAGGAAGTTCAAGAGTTTTGAGGCAGATCTGGTCAATACATATTGGCAACAGTTTTCAGTGAGGCTAAGTGCTATAACAATAACATATAAAACTCAATAGTGCAGTGTCCTCAAGAAAACTTTGCCTATTCACACCATTTTCCTGATGACACCCAATAAGGCTGATGGTACACTGTGCTTAATGATATCTGCTGCTCAGCGTAATTCTAAGTTCAGGACACTGCGGTCCATTTTTCAGCCTCAGAGTTGGCAACAAATTACTAACAGGCATTAAGATAGGTAAGGCTCCTGCAAGTAAACTTGCAAGGTGTGGCAGTGCAATCCCAGACTCCTATGTCTATGTATCTCACACGTTTACTATTGCTTTCTGCAGAGCTTGCTAATGTTGAATACAGCCCCTATGTTCGTATACAACCCATGTGGGTAACACATACCTTCATGTTCTTAGACATGGCTTCCTGGCTAATGGCTCCGTCCTTGCCTTGAGGATTAAACTCCACTGAGAGGCCTATGGAAATCCCAGGCACTTTGCTACTATCCTGTGTTTGAGTTCAGACAAAAAGAGCACCAATACATTAATTACATAGATTACATAGGTAATCTTCCTATGGGGAAGAATTACAGCCCAATGCAGTTACCATTTTTAAACAAGAATGTGGGACCCTGTGGGATAAAACATAAACATCCAAAGGAAACTAATCTTCCGGGGTGTGTATTACCCTCCCAGACTGCCAATTTTCCATTCGCCCTGTCAATTTTCTTGTGTTAGTTTTAAATGTTAGGGATTGTTAGCCCCAGATAAATATGGCAGCAATGACTGAACATTTTCATGGGGAGGAAAAAAAAAAACACTGCACCATGTAAGATTCTTTTTATTCTACTCAGGAATTTACTAAATGTAATTTTTAAACATATCTGTGTTTTAATTTGAGTAGTGTCTCTGTTTATTTGCGCTCCATAGTTTAGTTTGCACATTTGAGAAAAGAGAAATGATGCCTAACTTGGTAACTGTAGTTTGTCAATATTTCAAGGTACTGATGGTCAATTCAAATTCTGGTCATCTCTGCATCTCAGATAAATTATATCTGAGAATGTCATGTTTTTGGTTGAAAACGTGAATAGTAGCATCAAGTTCTGAAAGACACACTTAAGTGCCAGTGTAATAAATAATATTACAGGAAACATGTGAAGAGATATGAGTTCCCTGAAAATTTTCTTTTGGAACATGCACTTCAAGACACAGGAAAGGGCTTTTTCTGGAATTACTTTTACAAATACTCCTAAATTAAGCATTCCTAACGTCTAATACTCTTTATTTCTCCCACCCCTCAGAGTCAAAATATTTGCTATCATTCTGCTCCAGAACAATTTCTGTTACCAAGAAATTCCTGAAGCTTGGTGGCTCACCATGATGGAAATTGTACCCAGGTTTGTGCCTGAAAGAGATCCCAGGTAAGCTGCCATGCAGATGCAGATGTGGGAAGGAAAACTTTATTTGTTTGAAGAGTTTCTTTGGATCAGCAACTGACCCTCTTCTGATATTACTGCATACCACTAATAACAAATGGAATATCTGAGCCTTATTTTTAAGGTAAGTAAGGTAAGATGTTGTTAGGCATGCGGAAGTGTTTCTTATGTGAATCAAGTAGAGAATGTCTGACTGAGAGGCAGAGAAAGTGGTCTACTTATATGAAAACAGGCAGTGTTGAGGGAAGCTTCCTCCTCTTCTGCCATTTCTTGCCCAGAGCCTCACCTATCTATCTTATGCTTAACTTGCATGGCCTACAATGGCAGGGAAAAGAGCAGTTCAGTCTCAAGTCCACTCAGCTTTTAACCTCTGTTCCAAAACTACAAGCAATGTTGTAGATGCCTCTGCAAACCACTGGGATTCCCAAATTCTTCACTGAATGTTTTCCCATAAGGCATCAAAGGTATATTTGACTGTTGATGATTTGACCCACTATCAGATAGTCAGATAAAGATTCTGCATGCCAACTAGAAGATAAAGATCAAGCCAATCATCATCTGTCCAGCATTCAGGATCCTCTTCCTGCACCTTTATCCATGAGTAAAGTCACTTGCAAATGTCTCTCAGCCTTGGGATTGAGACCATTGTAAAAATGTTTCCCTCCCATCAGCCCTTCTCCAGTCAAAACAATGAAGTCAGCATATAAGCTAATGAATCCATATGGTGAAGGGGAGCTACTCCACACTGGCAACAGATCTTGGGATCCCAAAGCCTTACAAGACCAATTCAGAAGCCAATAAGAATAGAGAGACTAACATTAAGAATCTTACTTTAAATTTTGTCTTCCCAATATTCTAGGCAAAGAAGGTACAACGACAAATGAGCTGTGTGTTAAAAATGGATCTGTTTATGTGGAAAAGTTGTAAGAATAACTGGTCCAGTAAACCAGGAAAATATGAATGTAAATGGTATGGTTTAAATCTCTGTATTCTCCTAAAATATCATTTAATATTGTGCCATCAAATACAGCTGAAACTGCAAAATTGAGAAAGCTGTTTTCTTCCATTTTACACATTCTTAGAGGTCCTTTCTGCCATTAGCCTTAATGTCTGTTGTGATTATGTGGTGTTTCTGTATCTTGTACAAAATGCCTGGCTTGAAGCAAAAATATTGTAGTATGTCAAATAAAACAAATCTAATACCAATCAGCTGCACTAATTGGAAAGACAGTGACATTCTGCACTACACTTGAGTGGAAATACCTTACAGACAAGAAGCCTGACATTTGACTGAGACTCCCTACTGAGATTTATTATATTGTTTAGAAATGCAACCCCTAAAATCACAAGCGTAGGATTCAAAATATATTAGCAGTTACAGTATTTACAAAATGTCTTAAACCCTTTACACAAGAAATTCTGCTTATAGAAGGACCATGACAAAGTAGTTTTCCCCTTATTCTGTGAAAGGTGCTCTCCTTTTACTACAACAATGTTAATGCAAAAACCCCACTACTGACTTAAAATTAAACATTCCATTTGATTCTACCTTGAAATTCACTTTTATTTGATATTCTCAGTTTCAAAACCCAGGATTTTTCTTTTTTTCTTTTGGAGACCAAGAAAGAAGTTCTGTCATCAAGTACAGAAGAATGATAGTCATCTGCCTGCAGGAGGAGTCCTTGCCAGTTTATGCATATCTATAACCTTCTCATCACAAAAAGCTGAGATTGAGACTAGGCATAACACCACTGCTTAGTTTGCGGGGCCTAGTCAGCCTTCTGGGAGGACTCAGTGTCAGGTCTGGTGGAATTCTTGTGGTGTAGAAACTTGTTCACTAAAAATCAAACAACACTACAAGAATTGAGTAAGAAAGAAATTGTAAATCCAAGAGAAAACACAGTTGATAATAACCATTACCTGGATTAAAAGCTGCTTTGGGATGGAGGCCACTCCCTTTTCCAGGTAGTATCCATTTCAGAAGACCAATTTATGGTGACTTAGAAATGCTAGAAAACAGAACCCATTCTGGAAAAAAGAGTATTTTCAAAAGTCAGAGTTCTGGGAATAAAACTCTGGAATTCTTAGTGAGCTCCAGACAGCAATCATAGACTGCATTTCTGAAGAAATCTATGGAATGGATACATCCGTTGTGACACAAAAAACTGACTTAAATGAATAGCTGCAACACCTCTGGCTTTCAACAGGTATCTTGTGTATTTCCCCCAGCATAATTCCCTGAGCATCTAAAACTGAGAGCAAAAATCAAAGTGCCTAAAATGATGTTTAAAATTCAGATCTCAATCTTTCTGCGCTTCTCCCTTTCCTAGTCATTAAATACGATGGATGTTTAACTAAGAAATGTTAAAAAAATGCATACTCCGCAGAGCTAAGGACATTAAGAACTTATAATGAAAAAGAAGTTCAGAGTATTTCTGCCACGTTAGTTCACCGATTATTAAATTAGTTTAATATTAGCTATAGTTAGAGGTGTGCAAACTAGACTTTGTTTTTCAGAAATTACACAGAAGTTTTCAATTTCATAGAATTCTGCACTGCCACACTTATGGGCTTCATTTGCAGTGCTGATTAAGTAGATTTTTGCATCAAAAATGCAAATGTATACACATTTTTGATGCAAAACACTGTGCTTGAATGCTGTTAGGTCTGCTGTGATACTGGCCTGTTTGTGCTCAACAAATTTTTCTGTTACTGAAACTTCACAGTACATTATGGGCTCAAAACAGACCCACTTGGGGATAAAGAAAACATCCTTAAAGTTATGCAAAATATTCATAACAAAATGCAAATACTGTTTACAGTTTTCAGCATCTCAGTATAGCAACCCATATTTTAAATTGCACCAGCTAGAAGCTATATGGGAAACTTTTTAATCAGTCTCTGTGCTGGATTCTTGTATCGTTGTCTTGTACACCGAATGTTGCAAAAAGGCTGGGCCCAGTACTAGACATAAAAATGCTAGTTTTAGAGTAAGATGGTGGATTTAGATATATTTAACACTGACAAATTCAAAATTATATTGATTTTACTGAGAAGATTTTCTGAGAAGGGCATTCAGCCCTATTCAAACTATTTCCTCTGGGGGAGAGAAAACCTAGAGTTAAAAGGATTGGATTTTAATTCCACCAATATTAAATTGCACCAAAAATGAATTTGGGCCATAATAATTATTCACATCACACACTGCTGGGCAGTTATAGATTGATGTATTTACATTTTGCCAGAATAAGCAATGCCTTCTGAGAAATATAAACCTCTGCTTCTTTTACCCTTGCATCACTGATGAATACAATTCTTGTCACCACTCACTGACACAGCGAACGTACATCCTCTCATCCCCCATGCATATTTACCTTGCTGTCTCCCTTGCACTAAATAAAAAGTCCTCCACGTTTAGGACGCAATGTTCTGTTTCCTAGCATGCTGCATCAATAAACTAACGACACTTCTGCCAGTCTCTCTTGTGGTCAATTCTGCCTCCTGAAGTGATGTCCATAAAAGTGACTGCTTTTCTCCACTGTACCTAACTCAACATCCCTCTTTCACAAAATGATTCTGGAGAGTGAAAAAGAGAACAGTTATACGCAAAAGACTGTCAGCTTGTAGAGAAAGAAACACAGGAAGCTCTCTGGATGAGAACTCCAAAACTAAGATGCTTGTTCAGTTCTGCACCTCAGGAAATAGCCATTTGTTAAAGAGTAGAGCTAAGTGAAGTATGTTTTAAAAGTAAATACTGACACCGAGGGCTTCACTGGGGTGAGGCCTACCTGTATGAGTGCAGATGGCTGCTCCCATGAACATTGTGAGGACTTAGTCTCGCTGTCTCAGTTTGCTGAATTTTGCTTCTTTAGAACATTCTCCCACACATCCTGTGGGACGTCCCTTGCTTTTCCAGTCTGAAAATGTGGAGTGCAGATGTTCGCTGATAATGTCAATTTTCTCCTTTGCAAAAGGCAGCCACAGTGGCAACTGAAATTACATGGAGAGAGACAAAGTAACTGAAAGAACACTGGATGAAACCCACTAGTGAAAGCAAAGTATTTCAGACTCTGCTCCACAAAAAGCTGAAATACAACAGAAACCTTTTGGCTTAAATTAGGCATCAGATCCTACCTGATCTTTCAAATCTGCTCCTTTTAAGACTCAGGAACCTGCAACTAATGCTTCATGAAAAAAATACGATTAAAATAAAAATGAAATAAAATTCTGACTGCGTTGGTATTGGATTGTACCAAAACTGTAGACTATTTCATTAGGAGCAAATGCTTTATTAACGTAGGAAAAATAGTATACATTTTCAGGAAAATAACTTCATGACAGATCTATGGTTTATATAATTTGGTTCCCTGATTGTATATTACAGTATAAATAGAGTTTTCGTAACACAGCAGAATTGATACTAAAGGCTTCCCCTGCTTAATTACATCACTAGGGACTGCTCATAGAACCATAGAATGGTTTGGGTTGGAAGGGACCTTAAAGATCATCCAGTTCCAACCCCCCTGCCATGGGCAGGGACACCTTCCACCAGAACAGGTGGCTCCCCGC
>NW_010259981.1:75730-104961 GCF_000690775.1 Eurypyga helias
AACCTGTGCCAGTGCCTCACCACCCTCTCTGGGAATAATTTCTTCCATATATCTAATCTAAATCTGCCTGCTTTCAGTTCAAGGCCATTACCCCTTGTTCTGTCACTGCATAGCCTTGTAAGAAGTCCCCCTCCAGCTTTCTTGTTGGCCCCTTCAGGTACTGGAAGATGCTATAAGGTCTCCATGCTTCTACAGGCTGAAAACCCCAACTCTCTCAGCCTGTCCCCATAGCAGAATTGCTCCAGCCCCCTAAACATCTTGTGGCCCCCTCTGGACTTGCTCCAACAGGTCCATGTCCTTCTGATGTTGAAGGCCCCAAAGCTGGGATACAGCACTCCAGGTGGGGTCTCACGAGAGCAGAGTGGGAGAACCCCTCCCTCGACCTGCTGGCCATGCTTCCCTGGATACAGCCCAGGATACGGTTGGCTTTCTGGACTACCAGCGCACATTGCTGCATCATGTTGAGCTTCTCCTCAACCAACACCCACTGTTGAGAGAGACTATCTCCTACCTACCTTGGTCAATGACTTACATTAACTGATACTCGAAGTGTACAACTCTCCTCAAATGTAATAGTGTTCATCAATCTGGCACAAACTGAAAGCCAATAATGGTAAAATTAATAAAAGTTACTAAAACAAAAAACTGGTTCTGTAAACTGTCTTAGTAAACAGTATCTACGACTAATCCTGGCATAACTCTTACCAGGCATTTTAACAATATGCTTCCATCAATTTTGTTCAAAGGCCAAAATTTTTAACAGTCCAACCATGTCAAAGACATCAGAGATAGCACTCAACAAAGCATTTTTATTACATATTCTGTTTACTTTACATCTAATTTTTTAAATTTTGCTTCACAATAAACTGTAGCTTGACCCTCAGATTTGAGTCTGTGCAGCTCACAGATAAGTAGCTGAAGTCTGACTCACTTGTTGGACAGCACAAGAGAACAGATCAAGAGACCTTTTATCTACTATGTCAGTTCTTTGCCAAATGCAGGAATCAAGAACTCTCAAGATTTTAGAAGGAAAAGCACATTGTGAGCTCAAGGCAAACATAGTAACTAAATGAATGGGAAAAGACAACACTTGCCTGATACAGTTCACTGAAACCCATAAAAATGAAGTTTATCCTTTTTAAATTGTTCCTTTGTGTAAAAGGGATTATGCTGCTTATGATTTAGTGCTTCTTTAAATAGTTGCTGCTGTAAAAGTAAGATTACAGAAATGAAATTATTTAGGAAGAAAATACAAGGACAGATGCAAAAAGCCCTGAAAAGCACCTGAAATAGTTTTTGCTGAATTATTTATCAAAGCTATGCTCTTGTCCCCTTTGGTAACTTATGTCTAGTCCAGTTTATGATTATCATTTTCTTGAAAAAAAATCAGTTTAAAAAAGCGCTAAGTCACCGTACTTCAGCAGGTCTTACAATACAGAAGTATGTCAGTGGTCAAGTACTTTCTCATGTTACCACGCTTTAAAAAGTTAGATATATAATTCCACCTTAGAGTTAACGAAACTCCCATTAAATTAAATTCAGCTGTACATATTGTAAAGTGGCATTAGAGAAAACTGTTTTCTAAGCTACATCTCCTTGTTTATTGCATTTCTTAAATGATTTCTTAAGAGACTACTCATAGCTGGTGTATGGTACACTTCACAGAGACGTGGGCTGTATTTGTCAGTGAAGTGCTGTGGCAGTAATTCCTAAAGAGGACCACCTAATCTCAGCAGGCAAGACAATAATGGTTAGTATTTTGAAAATACAATTTAGGCAGTTGGAAGCCAGTTCTGGCTCTCTTGAGTGAATTAACCCCTACCCTTTGCCCTTCTCCCACACTGGCACCTTTCACAGGCTGTGCAACAGTATTCATCTCATGGACAAACATGATGGCGCTTCATACTGCAAACTGGAGGACGAGAGCTGAGCAACACCTTGTGTTAGATGATAAAACTAACCATATGCTGTGAGTTTGCTCCTTTTTCTCCTTAATACAGCAGTGTTCTCTCTGTGCTACCAAATTCCGTGTTTTCTCTTTAAGGCATTTACATATTTTCATTTCTTTCTGAAACACCAGCTTTCATAAATCACTTTGTAACACTATTTTATGTGTATTTTGTTCTTCCTCATTATTTCTTTCCTATCCTTTCTGGCATTATTCATTATACCAAATGTTGCTTTCCACTGCAAATCATGAAGTTTCTTGAGATATTTTTACCAGTATGATTGAGAGCTGAGACTGACAGCTGATTATCACCATTCCACTTCCTTTTTTTGTCGATCCTTCGCTATTAAAAAGTTAGATGCTTGTCTCCCACTCACTTCAATTAGAGATAGCTCTTTTTTACCAATGTATACTTTGAATATCCAGTTGGGTAAGAATGCTATAATAAAGTAATTATTAAGTTATATTGTTGTGAATGACTGTGGATTATTCATTTCTGTCAAGTGACTGTACCGTGCAAACATAATGTCAATGACTTAAAAGACATTTCCATTATGTTTAGTTAAGTTCACAGTAACTAGACACTTGGATATATTTTCTCTGAAGCAGAATCCATGCCCAGTTTTGTGATAAAGAATTTATAAAATAATTTTTAACCACCTGATACCAGAATTAAGATTACCTTTAAACTTCAGATTATGAGTATTTAACTGAGAGGAACCAGCTTCTTTTAGCAATTAAAGAGATTAAAAGAAATAATGTCATAAACCAACACATATTCTATCAGCATATAAAGGGTGTTAAAGAAAGCAAGAGATTTCAATAAATGAATACGATTGATACTACCCAATTTTTAACAGTTTAATCATACTTCAAGAATCAAAACTTTATATAAAGCTAAATATGTATGTGGGCACTTGTAGATAGTTGGGGGAATTTTTTTTATATGAAGAAACTTTGCTTTTGATGGAGAACTTGTCTTTCATTAAAATTATACATGTGCATAACTATGATTTAACATATAGATGGGGAACGATTCTGAAAAATGGGAATGATTCCACAGAAAAGCTGCCATTTATTTCATTTGGTATTAGAGTATCAGCCTGAAATCAGCAGACCCACGCTTAATATGCATAACCTACACAGCAGCATCCAGATGACTGACTATACTGCTCATAAACATTACGATAATACATTAGGTAACTGCTCTAATACTACTAAACTGAAGAGCATTTCGGATGTCTGGCTTGGCATATTAACTAGACCTTAAGATACAAATATGAACTAATTAAGGCTCTCTATAAATTATACAAGCTGCAGTTTGTATCTTATCACTTCCTAACAAAAATTGATGTGCTTTTGTGTCTATTAGCTCTTCAAGTTGGGTTTTTGTTTCCACTAACACCTGCATTTTAGCTTCTGTACCAGTAGGTCATAAGAGGGTATAAATTATGCTCATTACCTTAATAATCACAGGATTGCTGAATAAGCTCCATTCCATCATAACATAATCACATTCCAGCATCTGCATCAGGCTTTAAGACGTCCTATTGCTTATGAGGAATAGTGGACTGAGTCAATCCATAGAGAAAGCGTTAACATTGTGCAGCATATTGTATATGGAAGAGACACACTTGCATATCCTTACAGCAGCAACGATAAATGTAGATATCTGAAGTGAATCAATACAAATTCTTGTTTCAAATAACACATGCAGGTCATGACAACAGTGTGCTGCTTGTATTTCATACTATTTTCAGTATTTTTTTCTTTCCACTGCAATTCACTGTTCATAATTCTACAGGTGTTAGTGTTGAGGGAAAGTAAATGGGTTTGCAGACTAACTATAGTAATCTGCTAATCTCTTACCTAGGAGAGGGAAGACAAAATTAATTTGGACCAATTCATCCAGTCAAGGCAAGGAACAATTTCTTTGCCACCCTTTCAAAAATCAAGCTGATAACAGCATAATCTTGTGCAAGTTTTGCTAACCTATCTTTACTTTAAAGGTGATGAAATTAAAGTCAGTGCCAGTTACTTGCTCTAGGTTCGTCGTTGGGCTAAGAGTGGAATCCAAGGACCATCACCACTACCTTTATGCTGTATCTATAGGTATGGCTTTCGTATTGCACAGAATTCCTCCATGTTGTTCAAATATAACTAAAAATCACCTTTTTGATTTCTTTTAAATTGTTCTTAACCTTTAGAGTGCAAAGAAACCTGAAACATGTAAGCACTGCTGCAATAATGCCTGCCGGAGCACGCAGAGTGAAACCATGGCTTGGAGAATAGACGGCTCCTTGCTGCTCAGGCAGCACCCAAGACACCAAGGAGCATTCCCCTCCCGCCCTGCTGGGAACTGGCCCACAGCAGCAGCATCTTGCTTTCTACCACTGCTTCCCAAGGCCTGCCAGCCCCAATGCCTCCCGCACTAGGGCGGGTGAGGGGACCTCCGGGAAGCACAGCCCGACAGCAGACAGACCCTCCTGCCCCCACTGCTCCCGCAGGGGCTCAGCCAACCTGCTACCTGTGAGCGCCTGGCTTTGGGTCTTTGCTGGGGTAAGATTGGGTTAAAAACTGAAAGCTACAACAGCAGAGTCACAGTTGAACTAATGTGGACCTTCTTTCCACACCCTTCTCGTTCACTAGTTGTGTATTTTTTCCATGAGTGTTTTTCAGCCATAATAATTCAATGCAAGCTTCTTCTGATTTCCATTTGATGGTGAGATGTTTTACCTCAACGTTTCCCAAAAAAAACCCCAACCAAAACCAAACCCAAACAAAACTAAAAGGACACAGATCAAAGCATTTCAAATCATCTCTGCCTGCTTCGTGCAGGAAAAAAACATAAGACAGCATTATCCCCACTGCAGAAACTCTCTAACCCCACCAGTTTACTTTCAATTTTATCCTTCCATAACCAGGGAGTACAATATTTATTCAGACCTAACGATGCCATGGCTACTGACTTATACTGCAACACAACTGCTACTAAGCTTTATTCTTGGCAACAACATCCTGCTACGAGCTAAAATTCTCCAAAGTAAAAATCACAAAACAACACTGAAAAAGCCCCACCCATCCCTCCAGCAACCCTCCCCCCACTCCCAACCCCACAGGCTGAATCATTATCAGTTTATCTTGATGCTTCAAAAATCTTTGCACAAATCTTTGCACAAAAAGGCTATTCATTGGGCAGACTGCTTGGAACAGTGTAAGTTCCTCTCTTCCCCCATAAATAACACACTGGCAGACTTCTGCAGTTCAGCAGCCTGCTAGCCTATCTTCATTTCTTAGCAGTCAAGAATTTGAGCACAGCTCTGGATAGTGAAATGCAGTAGACACAAAATACTCACACAGAGAGATAGATATTCAGCTGAAATGTAAGAACCCTCTTAACTTGTTTATGCTATCTGAAATACAAATGATCTTCATGTTTGCAAGTGCAACTCCTCCTAAGAAAAAGATTGTGTGACTCTTTCTCAATCTGTCACCTAGACACAAAATAAACTATGTAAAATATCGTGTTACTTTAGTTTAGGTACTATTTGAAACTCAAATCTTGCTCAAATTATTGTTCACTGGAATTAAAACTAGAGCTTATTGTAAGAGATTTTAAATAGTTTCAGGCAAAATACATATTACATTTATACAAACATTGCCTATGATTAAATTAGATCTTTCTTGGCTTCACCGAATTTTGAAATATCTCTTCTGGAAGCACAATTTTTATTTGGCCATTCTATGTCATCACAGCTCCCAAAATCCCACAAACTTTGTTAAAGTATAACACATCACCTTCAAAATCTATCATGCAAAGTGCCCAAACACATGTTGGCAAATCTGCCTCTCCTATTTTTTCTGCTTTTTTTTAGTAATACCCATTACGTGCAGTGCAAAGGCCTTTTCACAGGTTTGTCATTTGCAATCTCAGTTCTCCTCATGGCAGTGAATTCAGCCACTGAATTCTCATTATTTTTTTATTTAGTCTGTATTTTTTAAAAATCTTCAAATTCCACTGTTATTAAAGTTGACTGATCCTGCATCACTTAAGTAAAAGAACTTTACTGAAATAGGTATGGAATCAAGTCATGGTCCCTTTAAAATGTTATTTCTTTACAACTTTATTCATAGTTTATAACATATACCTTTGGTTAGCAATTGTTTTTTTCTCTTCAAAGTAATCCTTTTCCCTTTTTACAACTCCAGCAGCTAAAGAATATTTGAGAAAGTGTGATCATTAACAATTTCTTCCACAAACTGAAGACTTCTGAGCCACTTCAGGGTATCTGCATCACCAATGTGCTAAAACAAACAGCCCAACATGAACCTCTAATGCCACCGAATTGCCAGCCTGATAATTATTCATGAAGTCACCCTTGTACGCTCAGAGACTGTTTAAAAATGTACGTTTCCAAATGTGGTAGGAGTAACTTCTACAGATTGGAGGCCTGGGTATGTGGGGTTGGCGTAATGTCAGTGGACAATCAGAACTAGTTTACACCAGATCTGCCCAGTGCCTTACTGGGTCCAGGTCTTGGTTCTTGTTTTTTGGTAAGGAGTCAGGCGCTTCAAAAAGCAGCTAAGTACTCACTCACAGGGTTTTTCAGTCATCTGTGCCTCATAGATAATTTGTCCCTAAAGACTCAGAGATCAATTGTTTAAATGGAAGAAACTTGGGCACGCTGCCCTTACAAAAACCTGGCCTGAAGACCTGGCTCTACCGCTGCCTCACTGTGAGCACATCCACCGCAGCACACTGCAGGCTGACGCAAGCTCGCCCTGCATGCGCCCTGGGCAGACAGGGTAAGAGCCAGCTGAAATCAAAAAGCTGTGTGATTTTGTTAGCATGGTGCCCGAGATAATATACTTTGCCCTCAGATGGGTTTCTTCAGTTGGCCTTGTTACTACACTAACACAAATAAACAGCTTTCAGTACCTTGTGAATTTAAGTGGACTAAATTACTGTTTCCTAACAGCCTGCAGGCAAAACAAAAAACCCTTATTTGGATTTTTCTTCTTAATCTTAGATTCAGATCTATTGAAAGAGATTAATTATGGACATTAAGTACGCATCAAAAAGTACTGAGCAAAACAACTGAATGTTTTCACAATTTTACGACAGTCCAGCAATATTGACTTCCTTCAAAAAACATAGGAAAGCTAGTATTTAGACAACGGCTGGAACAAACAATAGAGAGAAGTATAGCTCAGAATTAGAGTGTCCAAATGTAAGAAAGTAGTCTAGAAGGCAGAGCGCCAGAACTTGCTATCAATCTAAAGTTCACATACATGATTTTCTTAAGCATGTGAGGAAGCAACAGAAATAATTGCTATTGAAAAAGGTATTAATGTACCCACTACTTGTTTCAGGACAAATTCTGCCAGCCAATGTCCCAAAGGCAAAAATACCTGAGAGGATGATGGGAATCCCAGACTCCCACACTAGAAAGTCAACAACATGAACCTACAAATAAGGAACAAGAATACGGCAGATGTGGGACACCATTATTACGTTTTTCTTAACCGTGATAATCATACCATTTGAATTTACAGCTGGCACTTAGAAGTTTTCATTTTTTTTCATGTTAGTAAGATAAGAAAATAAACCTCTACCGCTTCACCATATATCAAATAGTGCATTCAAACTATAGTTCAGGGCATCAGAAATGAAGCGGTGCCTTCCACCATCCCCTGGTATATCTTCTCCACGTATAAAAAGTTACTTAAGGGGTATTACATCAACATGGTTGATCATATTCATAAGATTCCAACTGAATGGGATTCTAAAGTACTTATTAAAGAAATTAAATGCTCTCTATACTGTTGCACAGTTCAGTCTGTTATGGTGACATCATTAAGTTGTTTAAGGTGCAATATAGCTTTGAAGGTAAAAGTCCATCAAGTTTCTGCCCCATTAAGACCATTCTGTGACCAAACAAAATAAATATTTTGGAAAACACCAATAATTGCTGCCCAGGTGTCTGTCTTTAAAAGTCTGTACTGGAATCTAGTCACTTAAAATAAATATAGACCCATGAAATTTGCTTAGTGATTCCCTTTTATTGTAATTTTTGTAAAAATAAAACAGTATCATCATGATTTAATGTTGGGCTTTTTTTAATTATACTTTTTATATTTTGTTCATCAAGTCCTCCTTCATTGGAAAAGGCATCCATTTCCCCAAATTCAAGTCAAATATATTTTACACCTTTGCAGAAAAAAACCCAAAACCCAGAGATCCATAAAATGCCAGTAAGCTAAAATGGAAAAGTAATTTCAGCGTGAAAACTGTATATAACAAAACCAGATTTTGAGGTCATGGTACTCAATATGTAATAATCATCATAAGCAAGTAAAACATTGGTGCACCTAGCAAAATCACGTTATGTATATCTTTATTACAGTTTTCAGAATACATGGATTAACAATGGCCAGGCTGTGATTTCATCAAACTCCTATTTTAAACATTACATACAAACACAGAGCTGTTTAAAAAATAGAAATGCATGAGTTTTGTCACTTTTTTTTTTGGCATCAGGAGTCATATGACTTCCAAAAGGGAAACCAAATGGTGCGTGATAGCAGAATGACTAAACTGTAATAATTATTGTTCACATTCCGTGGCATATGTATCACCTCAAACAGTGCTAAAAGAAGCACTACAAGAACAAATCTGCCTCCTTTAACATTCTTCTAATGACACCAGTGGGTGCTGAGTGACAGCTTGCAGGACTGCAGAATTTACAGGCTTACACAACTCCCACTCTTGTGCACAAAAGCAATACGTGATCTGAAACAGAGACACCTGAAGCTGAGGAATTTGCCTTTATGTGCTTTGATTTTTTTTTTTAAATTTATTTACATTCTGTGTGCATGCGTGGGCATGTTTGTAGATACTGCAGAAGAAGATATGTAAAGGTTTCTTACAATACTTATTTTAAAATTAATAACTTGCAAATACAGTATGGCACATAAGAGGTGGGCTTTACATTGCTTTATCACTTAGCATTTGTTACGCCTGACCGCTCAGCAATTCGAAGGCAAACATTAAACTATAATTCAGCCAAGCCTTTGTTTAAAGGATAAGAAGCAATTTACATATACAGGTAAGTTTGCTCCCACATAACTATTGCCAGCTTTAAATATTTACTAGCTATATCATTCTCAATATAGGAAGTACTAAATTTACCCATCAAAGCAAGATTTGCCTGAGGGATGCAAAAGCTGAACATTGCAAAGTTCTCTTAATGAAAGCTACAGGAGGATTTCCAGAGCCAAACCTAAAACAGCCAGATTCTGAGAGTTTTGCACACCATTTGTATATTGCGGGATGAATTTAAAGTAGGTCACTGATGAATTGTCATTTGGATAGAAATTATGAAAACATTATGGTTTTTACAGCATTTGTCTGAGGTAGTACATATACCACACACAAAAACTCAAAAATATACAGATATTCGTAACTATTTGCATATTACAGAAGGGAACTATGGGAACGCTTGCATTTGTATCTGAATTTTCAAGAAAGAACAGGTAATTTTAGATGACATTTTTCCTACCGACCATGGTTGTCTAAAACCAGAACAAATTATGTAACAGTATTTCTGGGAATATTTCCTGAAGCTGTTAGTCAATGCCCTCTGAGGCACTGATTTTGTTTTGGCTTTAGCATCCGTTCACAGAATGATTAACACTTAAACCAAACATCAAAACCAAACATCACTTATGTCCTGGGAAAGGATATTTGTTGAATCACAAACAAACATACATGAAAACCTGTGTTGCGCTTTTTTCTCAGTAAACTGCATAAAACTTGAGCAAAAATGTCTAGTGTCTTTACATTTCTGATCTGTACAGCCAGTAGTTAAGCAACAGAGATGTATATTTGTATATGATTTAAATATTTCATTCCCATGTCAAATGCAAATTTAGCTCAATTCATTGCAAAGGTAAGATTATCTTCCTCTTAAATAAACTAAGAAATGTAAACAGTGTAATCATAAAAAAAAAACAACTCTTCAGAATTTGTAACTGGTAAAATGTGAATGCAAACAGATGTGCTGGTACATTGTTAACGTAATGTCTCAGAGGACATAGAGTGAAACATAATTAGGAAGAAATTTATGTATGAACCATCCAGCAATTTTCTTTCGGGGATTACTTGGAATACAAATATAATTTAACTGATATATTTCAATTTTTAAAATTAGAAAATAAGGCAAGTGCATTTCTGAAAAAGGTGCTACTCTTGTACACTTCTAGATAAACGTGACATCTCTGAAAATTAGATCAATAATAAAAACATTAAAAATATCTGCAATTTAATATAGACTGAAAAACTATCAAAAGACAAAGTGACCAGCATCGATTTCAGAAAATATTTTAGACTTCATAAATACGAGCACCCTATATTTACATAAATTATATTCTAAACTACTTTTCCTTTGAAAGACACTTTTGTTCTAACAGATATGTCCATTAAATTATAGAAATGTTTCAAATATGAAAAAAATAGTAGTAAAATAGAAGCATCAGATGTTGTTATTTTGGATTTGCCTTTTTTTTCCCCCTAAGATTTGGTTTTTGTAAATCTGTAGTCAGCTTTCATAGAGCTTTAATTAAAAAACAAAACAAAACAAAACAAAAAAAAAAACCCAAAAAACCCACCAAACACCATGGAAATGAAGTTCTCGTGCACTAATAATTACTGCTACAGTATAAAGATTCTGTTATGAGTTTTTGAGTTTTCACATATAAAGATTATACCAGTACTTGTAAATCCCAGAAAAATGCTCATTTAAAAATTTGAATTCTAATACATTGTTGTAGTACAGATTTATATAGACATTATGAACCTAATCCTTTTAAAATGGCTTTGTACATTAAGCACATTTTTATAACTGTAAATTTAATAGTTCAATTTTAAAAAGTTATGCTTCGATACAAGGCCGATGTTGACCTTACATGAAACAGGATACAATTCTCTGTGTCTCTTGCTGATAAACCGGGAGACAGAATCCTGTTGCATGTATTTTTTTCTTCCTGAAGTACTGTACAACTCTCTAGTTTGCTACTAAAACCACAAAAAACCCAAACAGTTTAGGAAGAGTATTAGTTGACAGCGCACATTTCACTAGGCTTCAGTCGTATTCCTATGTTTAAAGATTTAGCAATGGCAAAACCCATGATTCCTATGAAGACATTTTTTTAAAAAGTATTTCAATATGAGATTGAAAAGAAGCTGCATCTTTTCTTAAAATAACTGGATATTGATCACCGTAGCTTGAAATTGTGAGAGTTTATCCCACACTAGTCGGATAGTCTTAAGAATATCTTACCACAGAAGCAAAAAGAATCTACTGTACAAAGATGCTTGGCTCAAGCAGTAGTGCAAAGTTACACTGCCCCCGTATCGAATGCTCCTCTAGAGCCAGCAGTTTGCGCACAGAAAACAATGTGACACCTTACCTTCCAAATATTCTTTATATAACTTTAAAAAAAAAAAAAAGTTCCCCATAACACCAGGCAATAAAAGTTCATAATAATTCATCAATCAGTGAAAAGCAGTAACAATTTGAGAAGAAGTGCCATCTATCGCATTGTAGCCCATTTTTTGAAATATCATAGCTGAGCAACGTAGGAGTAGTTCCACTGGAACTCCCACTTAAAACCCTCCATCCCATCCAGATAACAAACCTTTAGTAGCAAGGATGGCGAAGGCTGACCTGAACACCAAACAGACATTACATTCAACTAGAGTCTGGGGAGAAAAGGGAACTATAATTTCCCACTGAGTGGCAAGAACATACACAGTGTCAGCTACTAAACTGACTGCTCACCTGAGGTACTGCAGTGCAGGGGCCTGTATACAAAGTAGAATGGGAGGAGCTTCCCTAAAAATCAGAGTGCTGCAATCATTGATCACTGCTATATAGTGCTCCAGGTAGAAAATTTGTTCTTAGCTGTTAAACCCTCAGCACTAAAACCCACCATTTGAGATCCCGCTACATATTTTACCTGAGAAACAGAGGAAAAACTCAGAGGCAGTTCTGAATACCTTCATAATGTAGCTTGTCTCTAAAAACCTACACAAAGGTATTTTTAGCGTAATTAAAATAGGACAATCATATTTTCCCCCAAATATCTTTATAAAGAATATGTAAGTGCATAATTAGAAAAATCCCTCCTTAGATACAGTTAAAAACATATCCTGCCCTTGACAGCTTTTAATTTTGGTAAAATCCTATGCTCTGTTTTGTTTTATTTTATTTTTTTTTTTAAGCAGTGATAATGGGCTATACATAGTATCAGCAAAAGTAGAGATATGTGGTATACACTTGCAGCCAAAATAGCTGAATCCACCAGGCTTTACGTTGAGAAAAGATTTTCAGCAACCTGACTGGGGCAATGCATTGCTTTTTTTATGGTTACAAAAAAGATTCTGATAATGTAGACCAGCTCATCTCTGAATTTATTAACATACAATTTTATTATTTTCTCCTTTCATGTCCAAATCAGAACTTCAAATGGAATCCACAGCTGTATTCTTCCATCAAATTTGTATTTTCTTACCCATATAAAACATAACCTAGAAATCCCCAACTTCTTTCATGTAAGTTGCCAGCTTAACAACAACAAAAAAAAAAAGGGGTGGCAGGGAGGAAAAAAAAAGTCAACATAAGAAAATAAGATATACATCCTACTGTTTAACACTGTTTACAGATCTTGGTAGTTGGGGTAATAAGATACAGTATGTGGATTATTTAGCAATAGCTTTTAAAATACAGAATATTTATACACCTCCTCATTTAACCAATAACAGTATTCCTTTATGATCACTGACAATTTGTATGATAAACTCCTTTCAAACAATATCCATTTATTGTAAATAAAACAATTCACTAATTCTTTGGCATCAGAAGAATCATACAGCTGCAATTGTTCCATTGTGGCGAGAACGAGACCTTTCCAAAGTTACTCGTCTGTTATCTGTAATAAAAAGAGGAAAAAACAAATCACCATAAGATTTGAAACACGGATAATGCAATGTCAAGAGGTTTTCAAACAGCCCTGAAAATCATTTCAAATGATATGTAAATAAGTAACTAGGAGACTGGATCAGAGAAGTCTCACACTGCAGCTGCCAGACTGAGTTCAAGAGTTCTGCAATCAGCAATAAATTACTTTCTTGATCAGAGAAGCTGGGTGATAAAAGCATTAGGAGAATCCTGAGACACAGTCCCCTTGGAAACAGTGCACAATAAATACAATTCTCGGTAAAAATCTTACTTCATTTATTCACAGAAGCTCTGGAAAAATACCTATCAAGTTTCATGAGAATTTATTGACCAGTGTCGTGGTGAAAAGCCTACTAGATGCCACAAGTACAACAGCACTAACACTGTTCACTATAATTTGGTACAGAGTTAAAAATAGAACAGTTAAATCAGCCACTTCCTAAGCATTTCCTGATTGTGCAATGTGAACAACTTTCAGTATAAAATATTACAGAGTAATTATTGCAATGAATAATAAATATGTCCCTATCACATGAAGAGAGTCATGAAGTACCAGCCACATTCCTAAACGCCTTTAAGATAAAATTTTAATGCGATGAATATACACATGCACACACACAAAAAGGGGCAAAAAATTAACCCCCACTTAGTTTTCTGGTGGATCTTTCTTTTTTAAAATGTTGTCCTGCCATGTAACTTTTTTTATTATTTTTTGTTTGTGACTGCTTACTTCTGACGCAGCCTTTCCTCTTCTCCCGTGTCATATTCTCCCGTGTCCTGCTCTTTGTTTGCATCAGAACAGTATCTACATTGCTACAGCACCAGGGTGTCCCAATATACGGCTGGAACTCCTACGTAGCACTGAAATACTGTAAAACAACAGTCACTTCAGAAGCAAAAAGCCTGACAGGCAAACTGCAGGTAAGCAGGTTTTCTCAGCTCTTATCCAAAGGAGCGGATTTAGCTGCTTGCAGGACGCAGCAGACGGTATCAGCACGTGTAACCGAGCGGCCGTGGGCGAGCGCTAAACTTGGGTCAAGGCAGAAGGCGCAGGCATGAAGCACCAGACCCCGACACGTCTAAGGGGTAGAAATACTGTGAAAAAGCTATTGACTGAATCACTACGTTCCAAAGACCTGGGGAAAGGTTGGAGCAAAGACTGATCTGGGATCTCACCAATGTGTACAAACACCCAAAGGGAGGGCGCAAAGGGGCCGGAGCCAGGCTCTTTCCAGTGACACCCAGTGACAGGACCAGAGGCAATGGGCACAAACTGAAACACAGGAGGTTACTTCCCAACATCAGGAAACACTTTTTTTTACCATGAGGGGGACTGAGCACTGGAATAGGTTGCCCAGGGAGGTTGAAGAGTCTCCATCTTTTTTTTATGGATGGGATGACCTCCAGGAGTTCCTGCCAACCTCAACCATTTTGCAATTCTGTTCTAAGCAAACAAAGCCAGAAATGGTCCAAGAACATTAAATCAGTTTCTGGAGAAGATGAAAAAAGTAATCCCTGTGATGTGAACAGAGGATACCTGTGGAGACTGCATGGCCTCTGCAAAATCAACCTTCCTTTTCCCTGTTCAATGCAAGTGTCTCCAATGCTATAGGGAATTAACGGCTCCTTTAGCAAGATTATTAGTTCTTTTTATAGTTCTGCCTTGCCTCCTTTTCCTAATGAATCTATCCATGCATAAAGTATTCAAATTACCCTAAGTTAATCTGTTTTGCATGGGAATAAATCTCTACACTGGTTGCTGTGTCACTAGGCGCTGGAAATTAAAGCACAAAAATGCTGTCTAAAACCCAAGAAGGAGAGTTATCAACTCAGATGTGCTGCTGTTCCTCTGTAACAGTGAATAGTAGAGTCTAGTGATACTTGCTCTCTGTGGGGAAAAGTGCCTTCACCAGTAGAGTATCTCCTGATATAATTTCAAGATTGTCAACTGTACAGGTGAAAATAGATTAAGAGAGTCTAAGAACTGCTGATTTCTTCTGCTGACAGTTCAGATTCTTCTGTAATTGCACAACTGAGCTGGGACTTAAATAAAATACAAACAAAATAGTAAAAACCAGAAGCATTATTATTTCTTTCTTCAGCTGATGACAAATGAAGTATTTTCCAAATTATTAGAAGTAAGCTATTCTTTTAAATTACTTCCAGTTTTTAAATGGAAGTAATTATATTTTCAAAAGATAGGAATATAAAATCTGAAATATTCAAGAGACTGGAAAGAACCACAAGGTTCTTCTAATTAAGGAAACTGGGATACAATGATTCAGTTGTTACCAGTAAGAAACAATGTCAGCATTTGCAAGAGATTTTTCAGCAGAGCTTAGAGCACTTCATAGTGAGTTTTACTAAAACAAAGGATGTAAATTACACTTTGATAAAATTTTCAGCTCATTATAAAAAAGGGACGGGAGGTTTAGATTTAGCTATTATCAACATGAAAGCTTTTGTGTATCTGGAAATTTTGAAGGTTAATATAAAGTACTTCTTGTTCTTTACAAAGAGAGCCATTTTATTCAACAGGGAATCCGCACACAACCTGGGGAGAAGGTGTGTGTACACACATCTGGTTAAAAAAAGAAGCATTAGTATGTTTACATACATAGAGACATACACAAAGAAATTACTAATTTCTTCAGTAGATGTAAAACGTGCTTGTGTATGTGTAAACATATTTGTTTGGTTAAAAAAAAAGATCTCCTATTGGGATCTGAAACCGGATTGGGCTGGTATTTCAGTGACTCAGGCAAAAATGTTAAAAAAATCACGACATTTCTATCACTTTCAACATACACCTTCAGTTGTCTCCAACAGCTGTACTGACTTGGGTTTTTTATGTTACAGACCATACTGAATACAACACAAATCAAGACTGGTTTATACATGTGACTGTGGCTATTATAACATAAAACTATGTATAATGTCAATAAATGGCAAAACTATTAACTTGTATTGCAGGGGGGTTTCAGGGGAGGGAAAAGAAAAGGCAGTAGCAGTAACCTAAGAGTATTTAAAGTTAAGCCAAAAATCATTACCAAAAGGCTCAGGTGTACACTTCAGAAGCATGTAAAAATGACTAGAAAACATGATCATCGTTTCTGTCTGTATCAGTCATGCCTCCTGGGTAACCCTTCTCACTGTGTTGATGAAAACTTTCTTACTTCAATGTCAGGAGTCCATCTCTTTTACAAGTAGGCCATTTAAGAAATATCCACAATGCTCGTATGACAGACATTATAATCTGTCTCAGAAATGAACACAAACTTAAAAGCAGTCTCTCAGTCAGATGAAAGAACTTTCGGTGTAGCAGTAAAAGGGAGAGCAATACAGGATTAAAATGAAAAACAAAGCATATTTCTGTATCATAAAATAATCTCCACCTTTTAGCTAGCTGGATCAAATTCAAATGAAATAAATATAGAATTAAATACTGAGAAATCAAATCAGTAGTTCCTTTTTAGGAATGGAATGGAATCTTGACCATGCAAAATTTGCACCTCTACTGGAAGAAAGATATGGATTTTGTTACAGTAACAGTTACTTGCTTGAGTCCTCTTGCACCCAATATAGTCCCAAGATGGGAACAAATAATATCTGCACACGTAAGATATTTGTAGAAGTGCTTTTAATAAACACACATCATTCACCATGCAATATGAATCTACTGATGTAAAAAAATAAAAAAAAAGCAAAACCACAATAAAGGTAGTATTTGACAACTTCCCTGTTAAGACATTCTCCCTTACACTCCCTATGTATAATGCAGTAGAAATGACAATCAACTAAAAACACATTGGTAGGGGAGAGGAAAATATTTTTTCCGTACGGTACACTACAAAATGTATTTTTCCTTTCCTTAATGCTCCTTCATTAGTTCTGTTATTAAAAGAGAAGTCTCAATAGCTGCAATAGATTTATTAACTCAGTAGCTTGTTATCAACATAAAAACTCAGTTATATTACGAGAAAAATAAATGATATTTTGCAGAACTTCAGTACTAAGATTAAGTGACTTATCCATTTCGCATTCTTCTTACCCACTCTTCCAGGTAATAACTTTGTGCTCTCCTAATTATAAACCTTACTTTTTATGAGCAATCAATGTTAGTAATAATATAGATGTTGTGCAATCGAACGGTCTAGCCATGAGACCGAGATATCTGATAATGGAAACAGACAGAGTCTACAAAATCATACCTCAAAGGTACTCGACTGGAATTTGTACTATCCTGTAACAACCACAAAAAAATGTTCTCTCTTTGACATGACTTATATTAAAATTATAAATGTATTATAAACTGCTACCTTGGGCTTAGTACCTTAGTTGACTAACTCCCCAGGATTAATTCTTTTTTTCCAGTCAATTAAGGCATTAAAAGTGTTTCTTTGTGCCTTAATTTCAGCAGTCAATTCAAACACTAGACTGATTTTGAAATATGAATTCCCTGCAGACCTTCCTGGAGTGCTCATCAGGAGACTCAGCTCCTCCCAAATGTAAATAACTGCAGCACCCCTAGATTAAAAAAAAAAACCTGTCAACAAACCCCCAGAACCAACAACTAAACATGAATAGTGCAGGTAATGACTTTTTTCCCTTTTTAAAAAACGAAAGGTTGAAACATTAATCCACATGCAGAAGACGAAACACCGGAATGTTATAGGAAAACAGACAAAAAAATATTGGGGTTTTCAGGAATGAGTACTACCAGAACTGTGTCGCTTTCTTCAGCGACAGTGGTTACAGAATCCTCGTACCCAAACAAAACATATTTTAAAGAATGTCTTAGTTAATAAATGCTATGTTAATCACATTAATAAGAGCTTAAAACAGTGGCAAATAGTGCACACAATGGAGGGCATGAGCCTTGGTGAAGAGCAGCTGAAATGCTAATTTACTTACAAAGCTCACACCACTAATTTGCACAACTATCACACCTTTTTTTTTTTTCCCTTTTTTTCCTCTCCTAAGTAACTCCCCCTTAAAGCAGAAGAATGAACTCTCCAACAGCGGAGACAATAATTAAAGGTGTTTAATGCTTAGAGAAAGAAGCTACCAGCTTGAGTTGACATGAAAATGACAGATGAAGAAGGTAGAACACTCAAAAATAAATAAATATTTAAAATTTCATCTTTTTGGAATAATTTTGACTATGCAAAAGATGCAGAAAAGCATATGGTAAGGGATTTTTTATGGCCTATGCCTTTGGGAATCAATGAAAGCATTTATATCAAATATTTATTTATTCATTCATGTAAAATTTTGTTCAATGGGAAATCCTACTGAAACACATCTTGTTTTCATGAGCAACAAAATCAAAAGAGCAAGATCATTTCCTATAAGTACAGAATGATTACACAAAAAATGAGCAAGCCGGTCATTTAATAATGTTTTAAATGGATAAAATGTCACAACAGATGATAATTCCAAGGAGCAAACACTGCATCTGTGATACTGATGACATTGGCAACTCGTCTTTAGAAAAAGTGGAAACCTGAATGGCACTGTTCTTTTAACAGAGATAACTAAATATTTTCTATATAGTGTCATGGATTAAAATTGGGACAAGTTAGAAAAATTTTAAACCGCTTTAGCCTGAGCAGCCTCTAGTTTCCTCCCTGAACCACCTATGCATTGGGAAAACTGAAGCCAAGTTACAATGCATCTGATGTAACAGCGTATTATCCACTGCTTTGAAGATCAACCCCTGACAACAATTAACATTACTATTTTTCTTTATTGACTGCATGCATCTCCATCAGCTCAGCTTACCAACAATGAAAGGTAAACCTTTTTGGAAACTGGAATTGAATAGAACACGAGTCAGAACTGATACACTGTTAGACAGCAGGAAAGCCCATCAATCCGCAGCACATCTTTAAGAGCTACAGCTGACCACTGTTCTCTGTACTGCCTGGCCTGTACCTAAGACGTTATTAGAGAACACCACCTGAGAAATAAGCTAGTCAAGGAAATTAAGAGCTTCACAACTGCTGTTGGTGTCTAGAACAAAATTCTTTTGAGAAACAACACCCTGAGTGAAAATGGCTCTCCTAACCTCTATTCTGTTAAGATTCAATCCGTCTCTGTGAGATCTGATTTCAAATTGATCTTCCAAAATTTGTAGTCTATATAAAAAAATAGCAACGAGGTAAAAATCAATTATGGGAGAAATGCAGCCAAAATAACACCTCAGAAAGACCTCTCAGAAATAGACAGTACTTTCCAGAAGATCTTTACTGCAAATAGATGAAACAAGGAAACAAAACAATTTTCTAACTGCATTAAGGGGAACTGTGCAGTTAATATGTTTTAACCTTTTAGTATTTTAAACACACTTCTTTCAACCTCAACGGGCACCCTACACATGCCTGGCAAAATTTGAACTAAACCCTTTGTAACCACCACACTGGGTCACTTCCATTCAGATTTGATATTTTTGTAACCAAAAATGAGAAAAAAATCAAGGGATAGAACATCCCTGTTGTCAGCTGTTTTTTTGTTTGTTTGTTGTTTCCCCCCCCCGTTGGTTTTGTTTGTTTGTTTTTCCCAAACAGAATCTCAAATTCTTGACAATCAAATTTAAATGACAGCTAAAATGCTTATCTCAGGTTCAATTTCAAAGAAAACATTGAGATTTCAAGCAAACACTGCAGCTGTGAGGTCAAGTTGTATAAAGCCTGTGTTGTTTTGGTTTAGGTCCAACCCCAGACATTCATGTCAAAGCTGGGGGATAACCTGAGCATATACACAGTATATGTTCTTATAATGGAGAAAAAGAAACTTACCCTTAGGCCAAAGAAATAGCAGCGGTGGGTGTTGTTGGGTTGGCTGGTTTGCTTTGAAAGCCCTCAAAACCACAGGGCACATATAAACATCCCAAAGACCTTAATTATAAAGGCATCATGTGTTGATCTTGTAAGCAATTTTAAAATTATGTTCTTGATTTAGTTAGTGGGATGTTAACCAATATATTGATACGTAACAAAAGGTGTTGGAGATTAAGAAAAGGTTTTTGAAGACATAAGGATGAAGAAAAAAAATGGGCCTATGTAGCTATTAAGAAGATTTCTAGGGTAAGAAAAAGCATTAAGGAGAACTGTAACAGACTTAAAAGAACATCTCTCAAGAATGAATGGTTTCTCCTCAGAAAAAAGAATAGAGAGATATCTCCAGAGTTATCTTCAGGAGTGACAAAACTATCATCACAACATAGTAAGCCTTAAGGAAAGACAGATTTGTATGCAGATATTTATTCTGTTTCAAAATATTTGCTTCAAAAGTGCTTAGGCATTCAGGTAACACACAGTACCTTTGTTCTAAGGTTTCCAGACCAGCCTATGTGCACAATTTCTCATCGAGAAAATACATGGATATTTGGATTCTTTGCAACTTGCTAAATAAAAACTGTTAATATCCAGAAGCACTGTAGTACAGAGCCAGGTCTAAAATATGGAGAGTGAAAGGATTTGAGTTCTGACACAAAGGGGTTTCACTCAGGGAACAAAGACACATGTACCCTTACTGCTGCCACTCAGACCTAGCTTGCTGGGCACTGTTAACTGTAGCTTTTACGTCACAAGAAAATGCTGAATATCAGTAGAAGAACCATTTATTTATGTTCTGTGTGTTATACATAAAAATACTTCAACAATGATTAATGTGAGAAGTTTTAATATTAACGGGCATGTGTGATGACATCTAGCAGCTCAGCGGAATCCAGCTGTGACCAGTCAATACAGTATGGGAACACAGTAAGAGTAACACTTTTGCAACCAAAATCTAGGATGTTGACCATCTGTATCCAATTCAATTAAGCAAACAAATACTTATGCTATTTAGAGCTGAAGAAACTCTAATTAAGTTCAGTATTTATACAATTAAAATAGATTTGCAAACCCTACTTTCAAGTAATCTGTTTAAAATAAATTTTACTTATGCTTACCCTAGGTCTTAAAGATTTCAGTAGGGAAAACAAACAAACAAACAAACAGAAACCCCATAACAACAGAATTGTCCCAATAATCTAAGATTCCTCAAACCTTTAAATTATATATTTAGAAGTTTAATTTGACTTTGCTTTCTTTGTTAATAGTACCACTTGGGATATGCACTGAAAACTCTTCCACAAGAGTTGCAATGGAAAAGCCTTACTTTGAGACAACACATGCCTGCCTCAGGGGTTACAAGACAAATCAATCTATTTTTCTCTTTTCCTCCAAGGGTAATTGGCCTTTAAAATTACAGAGGAAAATAGGCCTTCATGTCAGTACAATGCAGGCACATATACAGCCATTTTCCATTTCTTTTTCAGTTTGAATTATCAGCTGAGAACTAAACTTATAAAGGTGGGAAAATAAAAAGAAGATGAAGAGGAACGACTACATCACTTCAAATTCTCCTCAATAACAAGCAGCACAGTGACCAGCATCTGAGACCAGAATTTACTGAAACCTACTATAAATAGCTGTCATTTTCCTACTCAGTATTTTTTTTTTTATTCTTGGTTGTGATAGAATTTACTTATTTGTGACAGCCTGTACCACCAGCATTCATGGAGACTCGTCACAGATTTTAGCTAAACTGAGAAATTATAATTATTGCTTCATTTCCCATATAATCTCACAAAGTAATACTGATTTTTACCTCATCCTTCTGAAATTGTTTTTTTCAAGCAGCAATCATGGCTAGGAGTATCCCTAAAATCTTTGTGCTGTGCTACATACACGATCATGTATAAACTCACAGTGTGATTTTGAATCTTTGTCCTTTACAAACAGCACTAAAATTCCCTTGAAAGAGAGTATTGAAAGTGCACCACTAAACCTTTAATGCGAACATAGTAACCAGGAGTGTGTATACAGGTGTAAAGCAATTATTAAATTTGATATCTGAATGAACTCAGGTTCCCATTAGAGCTTGAATGCTTCAATGACCCTATTATTTTCCTTCCACCGCTCCCAGACCTGATCAACTTAATTATTCTGACTAGTGAAACATTTAGGACATGAATGTATGATTTTTTTTTAAACCAAATGGGACAACTGAAAAGTACTCCATAAAATAACACAAAAAAAATTATATGTGATGTGATATGTCAAATCCTGGAACAAGGTCAGCTCTAAGTAACACTAACAAAGAAACAGAGATCTAACAAAGAAACAGAGATCCACTGCAATAGAAGTACATTTATTCAGATATTTCCCATTGAACTTCTAATTTGTAACCTTTAGTGCATCTCATGTACAGCACAAAAGGTGTATCTTATGAATCAGAAGGGCGAAACAAATTTCAGAGAGTAAATGAACTAGGTCAGCTTCACCAAGGAAAAAACCTCAACACAGGGGTCACTCCTTTCATGAGTATGCACACACTTTTAGCAGTTGTCCAAAAGCAAAATTAGACACTTCAGGTCAGGAAGGACAGATAAGCTGATGTAAAAGATGCGTTTCCCTATTTTAATTGTATCTGCTACCTCACTCTCACAGAAAATTGTGTGACATTGCAAAAATATGTATTCACATTTTGAACAGATTTGCTCTGATGGTAGTAAACCATAGTCTTAATAAATAATGAAATTTAAAAGGCCTTTCAAAATGTCCTATTCCCAGCTCCCCTATTAACACTACTGCTCTTACAATTTGTATTTTCTTTGCAAGTAAGTTGACTGTAAGGTTACGAACAGGACAAAGAAATAAGACAGTAATAGGTTCTGAACTTCAAGTACACAAGCAGCCATAAAGTTAGCATTTTCTCATCTGAATGCATTTGTCCTTAAAAAGAATCAAACTGACATCAAAGTGGTCCCCTTGCCCCTTGCCTCCTTTCACTAATGATATGTAATGGCTGCTGAGCCTGCAATAAACGTGTTTATGTCCAGCTAGATTGCCATCATTTTAAAATCTAATCTGATACTTTTAAGAAAGAAGGAAGTCGCAAGAGACCAGCACCAGCTTGCGCTGAAGGCATTGCTTGACATCAGCCTTCACTTCGCACTTCACATGGAAGGATTCGATTTGACAAAACATACAGAAAGTCAAGAGAGAAAGCTCTTTACCTCTTCTCCGAAACTGCCTGATAGAAGTCAATATCAATTCCTTTACAAAGTTACAATCAAAACCTGCCAGATGAAAGTCAAAGGGGAAGCTTTCCAGCTATTCCTTACAATATTTTATTAAAGAGTGGCATAAGAATGTGTTTGCCTCAGTAGGCTCACCCCCACCTCCACTTCTCATTTTTATCAGTTAGCAGTTTAAATACTGAAAGTTATGTTTCTCATGCAGAGATGCTTTATTCTGTGCACAGAACATGAAAGTAATGAACTCAAAGATAGGGAAAAAAGAGAAAGATCTCTTCTCTGTAAAGGAATTTCTCTCAGAACAGGAGTTGGATAACACTCCTGAAAAGCAAGTCTTTCCTGCTGTTTCATTTTAACTGGCTAACACAGCTTTTCTCCATACACAGAAAATTGACAGCCCTCATCAAAAGCAAACAATTTTCTTTATTGCCTGCAAAAATCTTGTCTCCTGTTATTTTTTATGCATCAGAAACAAATTCTCTTTATATAGAGAGATATATATATAATATTTGCAATAACTTGTAGTCTACATGTAAAATGATATATTTTAAATAATACAATAAAGGCAGACTATCCATAATTATTTTTTGATTAAATAAAATATCAGCATATTTTATTTATGGCTAGGTTAACATTTACAATTCAGCATTTTGCAATATTTAAATAGAACTGAATATGCTATGAGAAAACTTAAAGCTACATCACTCCTGTATGACCAGCTGGCACAGGATGTACTCTTCTGTGCCCATATGCACCTTCATCCTTTAACTTTAAAGAAAAGCTCCTGTCTGAGCCTGGCAGATCCCATCTCTACCTGTTACTTCTCTACACATCCCAACTGAGAATAAGTAGGTACTACAAAAAGCAGGTATTTGCAATGAGGCATATACAGGTTATGTGAATGTGAAACTACTTCTTGTACGAATTCTTTTAATAAGCAAGTAATTTAGTCTATACGTGACAGAGTCTCAGATAAAACAACAACTTTTAGGAACTTAGGAGTTGAATTTCTTGGCTGAGCACAGACTACTCTTTTATGATTAAACAGGAGATCTCGGTGCTCATAGAATTTGCAGAATTTGACCCTTCACATCCATGTAAAGAACAAAAGTATAGAAGCAACTAATGCTGTGAGAGGGCAACAATTTATAATTAAAGAGCTGAAAATAGTTTCTATTTATTAATACTTGTATCTGAAGAGTGTAATTTTCTAAGCCTGCCTGTCCTATTTCAGTAACAACTCTCTCAGATTAGTGGAACCCAAGAATTAACACCTCATCACTCCATAATCCTGATGTATTTTGCTTGCAAAACGTGCCAATGTGTCCCTTCGCCACCAATACCTTCTTTGTGACATATCAACAAGGACCTCAAAGAAAGAAGGGCAGAGGCAGCATGTTGATTACAGCACGTGCAACTGTTATTCAGATGATTCCCAAAATTGCGAGTATCTTAGGATGGCCTTAACTGCCCTTCAGCCTGGACTAAGAGGACAACGATGTTTAGGTGCACTATTACTGGTTTCTTTTTAAAAAGAGGTTTAAAAACTCCAGGGCTTTTTAAGACCATACACCAAATGAATACTTGCAAATAAGTCTGACTACTTAAATGAATCCCAATTTAGAAAAACAATGCAATTATATAAATAAAAACATAGTTATTCCAGAAGCAAAATACTTATATACATGGTAACTTCTGAGGTCAAGCTTTTCTACATTTCCCAGATGCATAACTCTAAACCCTTCCTCTACTAAACAATGAGTTGTGACAGTGCTGCTAGTCTGCATTATGCATTATGAAAAGCGCCCTAAAAAAAAAGTTATCTTAATTGAAAGCAAGACCAATTCTGACTTGATAAGACACTAAATAACACATCCTATTAGTAGTAAGAACATGTAGCAAGTTCTCAGAGAAAGTTTCAGAAGTTTTAAATCACAATTTCACTTTAGTTTAACAGAAAAATAAACAATACAGAGTTAAAAAGAAGTTAAGTTTTGTGACTGAGATTTCTCCATCCCACTATTTCTACCAAAAATGCTCGAGGTCACCAATTAACAGATGACACGTTATTACAACCCACAAGTGTCACACTCTCTGGACAAATGTCAAAAAAGGAAAATTAATTGGCATCTTTCAACCTCTCAATACCAGAGCTATAAACTTTTATGAAAGGACTTAGCAGTTACGAAAGGAGCTCCAGAGCAAGGAATACCAAGGTTAACATTGATTGTCACCGGTCTTGTCAGGTAGTGATACAACCTTAATATTGCTTACCCCTTTTAAAACATATTTTGCTAATTATGTGTAGGTTGTCTTTTAAGCACTTTTGGTTTAAAGTAACTTACACTACAAATCAAAGCCAGGTAACAGACGAACGAGTAAAACAAGTATTTTTCCATGAGTTTTTAACTATTAATTCGATTCAATAATGACATATCCATATATATGTCATAATATTTTTACTTAAATGAATGCTAAGAAAGCAAAATGGTACTTATGTTCTTATGTACACCAGAAAATTAGTCCTTCCTTTACAATTTCAGGCATGACCACCTTCTTTTAAATAACATGCTCATCCAAAAAGTTTCTGGCAATGGTCTATAATAGTTTTTCCTGGAGATGTTATATAAACAGATTCGTCTCTGCCCCTTTTAGTGGTCAAGGTGTTAGTTACATAATCTTAATTAAGGTAATACAGGACTGCTGTTTATGGACACCTACCTGTTGACTTCTGCCATCCAGTCTGGCTTCTCTGCAGCTTTACTTGCCCCTCTTGCTCACCGAAGAACTCTAGCTATACTGTGTTGGAAAAATACACTTCTCCAGCTCCACTAAGCTGTGAGAACTGCTGTTCTATCCTTTTTAAGTCTCACTGGGCTACTGCATTGTTTCTGAAAGTTAAAACTACTTCATATCAATTGCTCACAATCCTCCTGTGTTCGCTGACCTCTTTGTCAGTTATTAATTTCCTCAATACATTATCTATCAGTTATTCTTCCCCGACATACTAAACTTACACTATGTTAAAATTCTCTTTAAGATAACACTGATACCATACTCCAACTTCTGCACTGATAATTGAAAATGAGCTGCGTGTATAACCGTGAACAGGGCAACTGAGAACTACTGAGCAGATCTACTCTGAGCAGGAATAGAAAATCATCTGTGTTTTCTCAACTCTTGCACAAGTCAGATACCACAAATCCTAGGTACCAAAGACAACTATAAGGAATCCTATATTCCACCTTTTGTTTAGCTAGTAAACAGTCACTAGATGCTTTTGTCATTTATTTATGCTTCTATGAGCAAGAATCTGAAGGAAAACCTACAGTATAGGACAGGTTAAGTATGCTCCCCCAGCTAACTACACTACAGGATTGTGTCCTTCCATGACTGTACTTTCTTGGTTCCAGGAGGAAGGTGGGAGAAATGAGAAAATAGAGAAAAGTATGTCAAATGCCTTCCCTTAATTCATTAGTAAGAATGACAAGGTAAGCCTTATTTCTCTTACTGTGGTTTCTACCTCCTCTCCCATTCTCAACCTTTTTCATCACAGGCTCTTCAAATCTTTCTGGAGTTTTCCATCAATTTCCTTGACCCACTGAACCCATTCTACCCATACACCTGGTTTTGTTTTAGTTTGCAGGTTAATCAGCTTCATTTTTACCTGCTTTTCCCTCTTAGCATTTTCAGAACATGCCTATACAGCCTTTCTTCCAAAAATAGAGATTGGTATCCACAATATTAGGTAAGCATCCCACCATTCCCCATGCTGCTCTGTATCTTGAAAAAAAGGAGACAGTCATTCAGTCTTTTTCCCTGTCCTGATGCAGTGGGACTAAACCAGCCCACTTACCCAGCTCACACAGCGTGTGAATGTAAAGCTTGAAGAAATATATTCATATTCACTTGGGCTGGATGGGAAGCAGTAATGATACCCTATATGAAGAAGCTCAGGAAGATTGTGAAATTCAGATTCTGCTCTTCATCCTTCTCCAGGATGAAGATACAGAAGGGAAGGATAGGGCAAGGGTAGCTTGGCTGTGTAGAAGGTAGCAGAAGAGCCTCAGAACAGGTCAATGTTAAGAGTGTAGAAAAATGTGTAAGTCATTCAGGAGCGAATTTTGGCTTTAAGCATCTTCTGAACATGGAGAACTTCATTTGCTAACAAGGGTGAGGGTTGTCGGGTAATCCTTTTCATTATCATATGGAAGACACTTAGGAATCCTACGTCTCCACTTAGATGCCTTCTAGCCTTGAAAATAATGTTCTGTGCCACAAATCAAATATTATTCCTTCCAACTTATTTTCCCTTTTAGAAACTATAATTTACTGTACCACTCCAAAACTAGTTTTACCATACAAACAAGGGAATTACTAATTTAGGTGGACAAAAAGAAAGTCAGAGGCCTCTGTCTGGGATGGGAGAGTAGGGACTTACACAGATTTTGCTGCCAGATAAAATTATTAGGAAAATAGGTCCTTAATGCCACTAAAATAACATTAATCTATCAGATATTTTTTGCCCAAAGCTGGCAATGTCCTTTAGAATTATGTTTTGCTATATGTAAACAGTTTTAACTACAAGCTCCTTCAATTTCATCTGAGGGAATATTTTTTCACGCTTGAACTAGTTTCTTCTTTACAAATAACAAAGTCAGTGTGTTAACGGTTTACACCTATTGGTGATTCACTAGGCAATGTGGCCTTTGAACCATCATCCACCTCTTCCTTGCCTTTCCCATAACTCCTACAGCCAAGGAATTCCATTTGCTTTTAAAGCCAAAGCAATGAAAACCATGAACAGCCTGTCCATTGTCCACCAGCAGCAGAGTGAATCGGACTTCAGAGCACATCATGCAAAGCCTGTTTTGCTGAATTAAACTGTTCAAAAGACACATTACCTTTTGTGGTTTGTATTCTCTTTAACTACATGTTCTAGACAGCATTTTCCACAAAACTGGACTGAGACTTTGCTGAACACCGAGGATAATTCTTACTGATGTCCAAGCACTTCTCTTGCACTAGATGCTCAAGGAAACAAAGACGTGAACTTAAAAGAACAAATGATATTTTTGAAGCTCTTACACTACTTCATCAGCTGTTTACGATGAATGAAAATATCAATTAGCAAACTTCTCCAATTTTCCAACTTAATATTTCAATAGAAAATAATGACTTTTTTGTAAGGATGGAAACTTTTTAAAATCTTTTTTTCATTCTATGAAATTTGCATCTGTGATTTTGGAATATCCTACTCAGCAGCAATGGAAAAGCAAACTGTTAATGAAAAATTTTCAAAAGCTTTAATGCAAAATTTGTTACAGATTTTTTTTTTCATAAAGTATGCAAATCTTGCCACTTATGTTCCAAGAGTTCTACTGACTGCAGTTTAAGGCAAATAATTATTTCATAAAACAGCATGCTTGCAAAGGGCTGAAAATTATATCTATAAAGAGGAAAAAAACGAGGAAGAGAAAACTGAAGTATGCAAAGCATTTCCTATCCTCTTTTTTAGTTTTTGACAACAACACATTTAAATACTCCTTGAACGACACAGATGTACGAACAGTAGAGTCAAAGTGCTAACTGCAATTTGATTCACTGTGTTTGTTTTGAGTTATAATTCAACAGCAAGCCTGATGTACTTCAAGTCCAGCACAGCATGAGAGCGCCATAATGTCTAGAAAGTCTAGTGGGAAGGATTAGTAAATGTCACAATACCTTCAGGGCCCAGTAGACCCTTAAAATAGGTAATAATTCAAGATTTTAAACAGGAAAAGTACAGCCGGGTGCCTTGGGGGAAGGGGGGACGGTGGCGGTGCTGGGGGAGGTGGGGGTGGGAAATCTGCATCAGGCTGAAAGGTCTAACTTCAGCTTAAGGATGAGCAAAGTAAAAGGCCACTCTGCTTTGTGATCGATGTATGCTCAGTTACAGCTGTGTGATGTGACTGATGCAATCAGTTAGCCGTCCAGCAAGAGAACTATTAAAACAGTTCAAGTCACACAGAGCATCTTAAAAAAAAAATATCACCCCTTTTCTTCTATGTTACCACACACACATGATCACAGACTCAGAATGGTTTGGGTTGGAAGGGACCTTAAAGATCATCTAGTTCCAAACCCCCCTGCCATGGGCAGGGACACCTTCCACTAGACCAGGTTGGTTCAC
>NW_010259981.1:105052-105698 GCF_000690775.1 Eurypyga helias
GGTCTTGTCAAAAGACCCTCCCCATCTTTCCTGTAGCCCCTTCAGGTACTGGAAGGCTGCAATAAGGTCTCCCCCAAGTCTTCTTTTCTCCAGGCTGAACAACATCAACTCTCTCAGCTGGTCCCCATAGCAGAGGTGCTTCACTTAGGTTAACAGCATACTGAAATATTTTATTATGAAAGATCTATGTACATTTACAGATTATTTTAACTTTGTAAACTTCTGAGTTTCTTCTCAGTTTCTTCCGAGTTTCCTTGCAATCAAATTGTTTTTTCAACTATTATTTTATTTCTGCTTCTTAAGACAAATTACAGTTAAATCTGCTGCTCAATGTCCATCTCTTTAGAGGAGGGAGATTTCATAGAGTTTCAGAATCTTCGCTATAAACAAAACAACAGGAAGCATGAAGGTTTCATAATAAGGGAGCATCTCCATACCAATCTGTCACTGAGAAAAATAATTTACATCTCACCGAGCCCATTCCCTCAAAAAACTACATTTTGAAGTCTCTAACAAATACATAGCACTCATACTTTTGCAACTAAAACATTGGTTAAGTTAATATTAACTTGTGGAGCAGTACAATCTGTATCTACAATCTAATTTCACCTAAGCTGTTTAACAACACAATCTAGCCACTCCAGAA
>NW_010259982.1:0-260 GCF_000690775.1 Eurypyga helias
AGATTTTTGAGGATTCCTTGGAAGTTGGAAAAAGTAGGAAAATTTGATACAAGGTGCAGCTTGGAAAGTGAAGAGTGGGCTTGAAGCACAAGAAACGTTCCTTGAAGGGTAGAGCTGTGGTGCAAGAGGTCACCCAGAGAGAGATGGAGATCAGCCCGTGGCTTAGTGTTTCAATGAACAGCCAGTGAGGGTGGGAGAGACATCAGGAGGGGAAGGTGTGGGAGCAGGAGGGGGGTCTGCAGGCTGCAGGAAAAAAGGGG
>NW_010259983.1:0-389 GCF_000690775.1 Eurypyga helias
GAAACAACCCTGCAGACACCAAGTTCAGTGAAGAAGGGGGGGAGGAGGTGTTCCAGGCACCAAAGCAGATAGTCTCCCTGCAGCTCATGGAGAAGACTGTGGTGAAGCAGGTTGTCCTGCGGCAGCCCTTGCGGAAGAATATGGTGAAGAAGGTATTTCTCTGCAGCCCATGGAGGAGCACACCAGAGCAGATACCCACCACTGCAGCCTGTGCACCCATGCTGGAGCAGGTGGATGTGCCCTGAAGGAAGCTGCAGCCCATGGAAGAGCAAGATGCTGGCAGGAACTGCGACCCGTGCATGACTCGTGCTGGAGCAGTTTTTGCTGAAGTACTGTACTCCGTGGAAAGGACCCATGCTCGGGCAGGGGAAAAGTGTGACGAGGAAAGA
>NW_010259983.1:414-47836 GCF_000690775.1 Eurypyga helias
TTTCCATACCCTCTACACCACTTATGAGAAAGGCGATGGAAAAGTTGGGAATGAAGGAGTGAAGTTGAGCCTGGGGGAGGCTGTTTTAGTTTTGTCTTTGCTACTTGCTATCGTACTGTATTTTTAATTGGCAATAACTTAAATTCATCATCCTCGAGTGTTCTCCCTGTGAAATTATTTGGGCAAGTGATCACACTGTCCTTATCTCGACCCATGTTGTTTTCCATCTTTTCTCCTTGCTGTCAGGTTGAGGAGGGGGAGTGAGAGAGCTGCTGAGTGGGGGTCTGGCAGCCAGCCAAGGTCAACCCACCAGACATTCTGAGAAGACAAGGCATTTTTTAATCTGGCAGTTTGGTAAATTAGTTGCAATCGTTTCACAAGGAAAAGAAGTTTTTATTCTTAATTTTTCAGTGCATGGGTATCAGTATTGTATGTATTTTTCAGCACCAGAGGAAAATAGGAAAATAATGTTTGAGAAAGAAGTGGACTGGATTTTTTTAATGGGTTTTCTTGGAATATTTTGAGCCTTGTGAAGCACGTTTTTGGTACCTTTTTAGTATCTATATGGCAATGCTGTAATAACCTTCCCCTCTGCATTCTTATAACAATATCTCTGTGGTAAAACCCCTGTTGTTTGAATGTATGGGTTTATTAAAGAAGCTGACATAAGCTTTGAAATAAACTGTAATGTGAACAAGTCCAGATGCTTAACTTATCCTGCAAATTCTTGAAGGAAACCAGGTGAGGCTTCTCTGTGTGTTCTGTAAGTTGTACCTCTTGCTGAGTATATGTTATTCCAATTAAGAAATGCAGAATCTATTCATATTTCAAAGGATTAAATAGAAAAGTAGGGGTTTTGTCTCTTATCTAGATGCTGTTTATTTCTTTTCTCCGTGCACATACATGCAACTTACACAAAAGTAAAGCTGTGCTTTGAATTCAGGCTGGTTGCCATATTTCCCCTTCTTGTAAACTGCCAATTTTGCAGAAAGAATTTAATTCAAATCACTTGGATTCTGGTAGTCCTCAAATGTTTTTCATAGTTCCCCATCTTTGAAAGCCACTGAATAATTGCTCGTCTGTAGAAAAAAATAGTGGCATAGTTCCTGAAAGAAGAGAGTTCATTGACATGTTCTCTTGATGAGTTGCAGCAGCACATGCCAGAAAACGCAGTACAAGTGAATGAAAAAATATGCAGAATGGTTACTTGATCCTCGTGCTAAATCAAACTACTCTAAATTATCTGTATTGTCTTCATTGAACATGCATGCTAAGTAAATTTAATCTCAAAATTTCCCACTTGAAGTCTGATTACTTAAGTCTGATCTCAAAATGGATTTTTTTAATATTGGAAATTTCCAAATTGTTGAAGTAAATTGATGGAGAAGTCCTTCCTGTCTCTATAGTTTTTATGTGGGTCTTTTATATTTCACTTCTTATGCGGATCTTTCATACATGCAACTTGAACTTACCATATTGTTTCCATCTGTTTTCCTTCTATTCCATCATTAAACTAAAGCTCCCTGCTTCTAGAAGATTTAAAACACTTTAATTATAAACAACTTTTCAAGATTTGGAAGAAGATGAGTGTGAAAGAGTGGTATTGTGCAGAAATAGTGTTGTGTTCTTAGTGGTATGCCTACTTTCTGGTTCTTCTGTTTGAAGTGTATTTAAAAAAAAAAAAAAAACCCAAACCCAAAACACAAACCTGGGAAAGTGTGTTTTGATGTCTTATAGATAGATTTGATGTATCTTTAAGTGATGGACACACAGTGTTTGAGAGTTGGGAGTTGTGAATTAATCCCAGCCCATTAATTTCTTGTGGTTTTACATTGTTCAATATATTAGATGTCTAAATCAATACTTTTTGATTTACAGGTGTTACAATTTCAAGAAATGCTGTGACCTATTTGAAGAACGTCATTCACAGGAACTTTTGTTGTGTGATAATTTTTTAAAACTATAATGGCTTTGAAAAAAACACCTAAACTACTCAAGAAATTATTTTTTCATTGGAAACTTTGGAAGTTTAGCATTATTGTGTTTGTCTTTCTGGTATTTTTATTTTTATTACAAAGAGAAGTGGGTGTTCAAGATTTTAAGCATGAAGCAGGGATTGAGCCAGTTGTTGGAAAGAAAAGTCACGTACTGGGTCTTGTGTTAGATGCTATGAATAATATCAAAGGCGCAAAGCCAAAAATGCAGATAAAAGCACCTGTTAGGCAAACTAAGATTCCTGGAGAGAGACACTGTTTGCCAGGACATTATACTGCAGTGGAACTAAAACCCTTTCTAGATCGACCACTTCAAGATTCTAATGCTCCTGGAGCTTCTGGTAAAGCATTTAAAACCATCAACTTAAATTCAGAAGAACAGAAAGAAAAACAGCGTGGAGAAGAAAAACACTGTTTTAATGCATTTGCAAGTGATAGGATTTCTTTACACCGAGATCTTGGACCAGACACCCGACCTCCTGAGTATGTTGAAATGTGTATGTCCTGACTGTTGAAAAACTTGTCAGAAATGCAGACTGTGAAGTGATCGGAGTTCAGCATTAGGTGATAGTTTAGAAAAGTCTCCTACGTATATATAATGATTGGCTGTACTTAATGATTCACAGTGCCAAAGCCAAGAGTGTTTAGAAAGACTCATGGTTTTGAATTCAAAGTGACCATATTTAAATAAGGTTTTCTGCTTTTGCCTTTAAGGTACAATTTCCAAGTAACTTTTGGGAAGCCTGCAAAGCTTTACTTAGAAGAAAACTAAAAATGTGGTTTAATCTGTTTCCCCAAGTTAAACACCATTTCTCTATGCCCCTGCCCTACTCCCCACCATTCACTTTTTTTTTTTTCCTTATTCAGTGTTAATAAAACCACCAGCTGTTGAACAAGGTGGTGGAACATCTCAGCAATCTTGCAGTATTGAAAAAAATTATTAATGAGACTGTAGGATTTGGGTAGAGTGGGTTGTTGTTGTGAACAGTCTTGTCAGTGTCAGATTTGATGTCCTCAGCTCTCTGTGTCAGAAGTGACCAACCTTACTGAGCTGCTGGTGGTAGTATGAGTATCATGTTACACATGGTGCAGCTCACAATAAGCTTTGCTAGAGCATAACTGGTGAGTTTTCGCCTGTGTGTTTTCTGAGGCAATGGCTGTGATAATTACCTTGGGGAGTCTTCCAGTCTTTCAAGCTGACAGGCAATAAACGGTGTAAGTGCAGCTTATGAATGCAGAAGAATTGTCTTGTCATCTGGACTTGTGATTGGATTTAAAGTTATGTTCAGAATACATCAGTCTTGAAAAACTGTGCATTTAAAATTGTTTCCCTTGAATGGGAAATTGCAACCCTAAAGATTATATGGTATTTCTATAAAATTTTGAAGTTCTGAATTAGATCTGTTCTATCTTTTCTTGCAAATTCTGCAGTCTAAGAAATATTCTTTGTATTTTGGGGGTTTCAACAGTAATGGTGACTTAAAGTCTGATTTTGCAGCTCAGTATCTGCTGCTCTCAATAGAATAACAGTTTTGGGGTTTTTTTCTGAAGATGATTTGGGAGCTATATAAAACATACTCAAATGTTTATGAGAACTGAGTCAGTTGTTCCAGTGGAATTCTTATTCACCATATTTTAAAAAAAATATTTTGTACAGTTTCTCCAGTGGGAGCATCTGCCTTTGCAGTCCAAAACTGGGATAGAAAGTGGAGAAGTGGAAATGTGTTGTCCGTATTTTTAAAGCTTTGTACTAGGAAGAAAAGGGTTTCTCTTAAGAGTATGAGTCAAAACTTTCTGTTCACTTTGTAACATTTGACACTTTCTAATCTGTAGATGTATTGAACAAAAGTTTAAGCGTTGCCCTCCATTGCCAGCCACAAGTGTTATAATAGTTTTTCATAATGAGGCATGGTCCACTCTGCTCAGAACTGTTCACAGCGTGATGTATACCTCTCCTGCCATACTGCTAAAGGAGATCATTCTGGTGGATGATGCCAGTGTAGATGGTAAGAAGTGTTTCTATTTTTTCTTGATCTCTTTTTAGGTGTTTTGGGGATTTTTGTTGTTGTTGTTTGGTTATTTTTTTGTCACTTGGTTGGAGTTTTGTTTTTTAATATATGTTAGTTGCAGATAAACTGGCTAAAATGATATCTCTGTGCCACATTAACATGTATAATGGTATATTCTAATGGTATTGTTCCTTTTTTTCCCTTATAAAATAGTTCTCCCCCATCTTTTTTCATAAGATAGTAAAATATGAAGTTCTTGTCCTCTAAAGGGTTTTTTAAACCCCATTTCTGATTATTCCTATTCTAGTGCTGCTTCAACTGCGTAACTGATTGCATGACAAGTAGCTCTGTAATTTGTGCTTCAAACCAATTACAGTTTATAGAACAAAGAATCCAAGGATAAATCGGCCAATGCTTGTAGCAATTTGCATTTTATCATAGTGATTGTCTTTATGCAAATTAATTTCATTGAGATGAAGGGAAAGGTCTTTCCTAGAAAGTAAAATTATTTAATGGAAGAATAATCTTCAATACTCAAGCTGACTGCCAAAAATAATTGGATATATACTGAGTGTGATCACAAATACAAGTTCAAAAAGCTTTACATGCTTAACTTTAGATGAAAATATCTATACATGTATGATTATATTTTTGTATTTACACTTTTTTCAAGTCTGTATTTAGTATACAGACTTGGATGAGAAGTATGTTCAGCAGTACAGTTTGATAATTTAGGGTTAGGGTATGGGCAGAGGAAGGAAGATGATGTGAGATGTTTAATGGAGGATGTGGGTTTGTTTCTCAAATTTTGCACATTTAAAGACTCTTTTTATACAGCTTCTGTTGCTTTTGTGAATATTGCAGCCTTGGAAAACTGTGTGAAAAATGTGCTGTCATTAAGGAAAAATTTTGCATATTTGGCAGATAATTTACAGAATGTTAAAATTGTTTAGGTTGGAAATGACCTTTTAACATCATCAAGTCCAAACGTTCACCTAGCACTGCCAAGTCCACAACTACACCCTGTCCCAAAGTACCACAACTTAAAGTCTTAAATACCTACAAGGATGGTGACTCAACCACCTCCCTGGGCAGCCCATTCCAATGCCTGACAAACCTTTCAGGGAAGAAATCTTTCCTTATATCCAATCTAAACCTCCCCTGGCACAACTTGAGGCAATTTCCTCTTGTCCTATCACTTGTCACTTGGGAGACTGACACCCACCAGGATACAGCCTCCTTTCAGGTAGCTGTAGAGAGCGGTAAGGTCTCCCCTGAGCCTTCTCTTCAACAGGCTAAACCATACCGGTTCCCTCCGCTGCTTGAGTAAGTAGGTACATGATCTGTTTGCTCTGAAAATAGATTTGAATTGGTATTAAAACTTAATACTGCAGAAGAGATGTACTAGCACATGTCCTTTCTCTTTTAGAATATGTTTAGTGTTCTCTCCCCTGTACTCTGCCAGTCACCTCTTCCTATGCCCCACCCCCAACAAAACTCAGCCCCTAAAAATAAGAGCTAGGCATTGTGTAATGCTTTGATGTTGAGGTAATTCCTGGGATTAGTGTGAGTTGTTTATATATACATATCCTGAAATTGACGTCTCGTTCTAGAATACTTGCATGATAAACTAGATGAATATGTGAAACAATTTCAAATTGTTAAAGTAGTCCGTCAAAAGGAAAGAAAAGGTCTAATCACTGCACGGTTGTTGGGAGCTTCGGTAGCAACAGGAGAGACCCTTACCTTTCTGGATGCTCACTGTAAGTGTAACCTGTAACTAAACCACGTTTGGTTTATTATGCTATTTGATTTAACGTTGCAGATTTATTAATTATAAGCATTAGCAATGTATCATATTTCCTTTTGCTAATTTATATTATTGAAAGTATAATTAGCAATGCTGTTTAAAAGCAGTGCATATTTGCTTGCTGTTGACGTATTAAAATATCCTGTGTACTACTTTATAGCCAAGTAAAAACTCAGTGTTCCCATTTTCTCTATAGGTGAATGCTTTTATGGCTGGTTAGAGCCATTATTGGCAAGAATAGCTGAGAACCCTGTTGCTGTTGTAAGTCCTGACATTGCTTCTATAGATCTCAATACTTTTGAATTCAGTAAACCGTCTCCTTACGGGCATAGCCACAACAGAGGAAATTTTGATTGGAGTTTGTCATTTGGATGGGAGTCTCTTCCTAAACATGAAAATAAAAGAAGAAAAGATGAAACCTATCCAATTAGGTAAACATAATTTAAATATTTGGAATCCTTCTGTTTTCATGTTTTTTTTGTCATGAACAGCAGTTTGTAAACGAACTATTTCTTCAGATGAGTATGATCAGATGCCTTAGCACTTTAGATGTTTTATGTAGTATTTTAAGAACCACATTATAAACTTTAAAGCTTTCATAAAAATATAGCCTCCATAACACAGTTACTGCTCTGTGTTACCTTCCTTCTACATACACTAGGAACATAATAAGCAATTTCCATGTACTTTTTCATCAGAAGGGAGCAGGGAGAGGAGGATTTTAAACAGTTCTTTTCAGAGACAGTACCACAGATTCTGGTTCCTCATTCATCATCCTTGAAAGGATGACAACACAGGTTTAGAGCACCAAAATACTAGACCGTTACAGTAGTGCATTTGATGATAATTGTACGTGCTTTGGTCACAGGCGTGTTGCCCTTCTGGAGGAGGAATAACTTTGCCTTGATATCCTCCATACAGGGAAAATAGGTTATTTTTCCTGATGCTGTCTACCAGCAGTTATTAGTCTAAACCAGTTGTTAATAAATAACAATAAAACTGTCAAATGAGACTCAGTGTGGGCAGATTTAATTGCTTGAAGGATTATTTACACCAGAAAAATGTATCAATGTAGTGAAACACTAACAAATGCATGGAAATTTCCTAGAACAGTTATACCGTGTTTTTACATCTCTATTTTACAAAATCAACTATTTTAATTCTGTCTTCCTCGGTAAATTTTGTCTTTTTGCAGAACACCTACTTTTGCTGGAGGTCTGTTTTCAATATCCAAAGACTACTTTGAACATATTGGAAGCTATGATGAAGAAATGGAAATATGGGGAGGTGAAAATATAGAAATGTCTTTCAGAGTAAGTTTAGCTACTTAATTTGCAGTGATCTTTATACTGACAGTATACAGGGTTTTTGAGGACAAATTAGTATTACATCTTGACTTTTCTGCTGAATCAGCCAACTGGGACATGGAAAATGAATTACTAATGACCTATGAAATAAAATAAACATGCTCACTGAACTTTTTATTTTTTTAAGTGTGTTTAGGGTTGACAGCTGAAATGTACATTTCCAGTGTTTACCTGATTAGGAAATTCACTTATGGTATGCCTGCTAGATGGTTTGGGTTTTTTCTGGTGAACAATAATATTGCTAAATTTTTTTCCACCCTCTTAATTCTAACTGCTGTGCACTTACACAAAAAATGTTATTATTAGGTATGGCAATGTGGTGGACAGTTGGAGATCATGCCTTGCTCTGTTGTTGGCCATGTCTTTCGCAGCAAGAGTCCCCATACTTTCCCAAAAGGTACTCAAGTGATCACGCGTAATCAAGTCCGCCTTGCAGAAGTCTGGATGGATGAGTATAAAGAAATATTTTACCGAAGAAACACAGAGGCAGCAAAAATTGTGAAACAAGTAGGTGGTGGTGGTGGTATTAGAAATCACACTTGCTGCGTTGAAAGTTTTGGTGAGCAAAAGTTATTTATTGCCAAAGTATGTAAGGATTCTAGATATCATAATGAAAAGACATTGCTTCAGTTTGCTTAATGCTGTAGCCCCAACAAACATGAAAAAGGTGTTTGAGTGGCGATAGTGTTGTTTTGTGTGGTGTTTTTTTTTGATTGGTAGGGTTTTTCATAGATTCTCTAAAATGTTGGGTAGCATTGAGCAGCTACCGGAACTAGCAGAAGAGCACGAGAGAAGCTACTGAGTATAGAAGATGTAAACTAACTTATTTTTTGGAGTGAGAAAAATGCCTCATTAGTCTGCAGTTGCTTAGTATTTTTAACTAAAAAGCAGGTTTTGTTGCTCTTTAGCTGCAGAATGAAGCTTATTCAATGATAGATATCCATGCTGTCTCTGTCTGCTTAAAAACTTAAATACAGTTGGGTGTTGGTTTGTTTATTTTTGTAAATTTTCTGGAACTTTGGTCTTTCACCAGGTTGAATCTAGAGGGTGTTTTTAGAAGCTATTTTTTCTCCCTTCATATGATAAATTATTGTGACTATTGTATCACTAATAGTATTAGATTTCCTAAGCAAGTTCAGAAGTTTAGCAGCTATATACAACTGAATTTTGTCTGGGAGATTCTGCATTGTGCTGACTATTTATGGTAGTTATTTAAATAATCCAATTAATTATCTCAGCTCGTTCTCTTTGGCGATATCATTTAGCTTTATATCTTTCATCAGTATGGTTGTGTTTGTACTGTCCCACTTCATGGCACTGTGTTAAAACTCTCTTGGGACTAAGGATCCTCCCATTGTTTCCATGTTGCAGTGTATTTTTCTTGCACGTGCTTTGAAGTGCTGCAGGCGGCATGTCAGTGGTGGTAAGATAATGAAAAAAAACCAGCAGCAACAGTAGTAGTACAGTATTAAAATTAAAAAATCAACGAAGGAAGCTTAAAACTTGTTTAATGCTATAATACAGAATATCATAGTATATTTCCTTTCCATCCTTCCTTACTTTCCTTTCTCTAACAGAAAACATTTGGAGACATCTCACAAAGACTTGATTTAAGGCAGCGTCTGCAGTGTAAAAATTTTACCTGGTATCTCAATAATGTTTATCCAGAAGCATATGTGCCAGACCTGAATCCTTTGTTTTCTGGATATGTGAGTTTAATTTTAATTATTTTCTATAGTCTTCCATAATCCCAGAAGTTTGCTAACCCTTTGTGTTGCCTTAGCCACAGCATTCTTATTTTAACTATCACTAACTGCTCTAGGGTTTTCTGTCCTACTCTGGACAAAGAATCTCTTCTGCATACCTTGCTGTTTGAATACTTTATAGCTTTGCTTAATGGGATCTTACAAACTGCTAAGATAAGCAACATTCTGCCTGTCACTGACAGTTAAAATGGCACAAAAGTACTAAGCCAGTGGTGAGAGATTTCCTGAATTACCAAGGTAAATTTAGCTTTATATAGTAAGAAGTCTGAGAGAATTTTTAGTTCATGTTAATAAGGAAAGTGGACAGCAGTTTGCTTCTCAGAATTAGGTTTATGATGAGGAAAATATATGCTTATAGGTATACATCTGGTTTTTTAAAGACCATTGCATTACCTCTGCCAAATAACTGCTTTAGACGTTGCATTGCTCAAACCAAAAAACAGTAAACAACTAATAATTCTTAATTTGATGTGAATTTTTAGCATGTATTTCTATGTAAAACTACTTCTTCCGCCGATTTTGAGTATTTTATGTGTATCTGTTCAAAGCGTGATTTGAATAACAGTAACCTTGTATACCAGTAGCCTAATAATTCAGAGTGTGTGGCTGTAGACAACCATAATTCAATTACTATGTTTTTGGTTAGAAAAAATGAACTCTGAGACCAGGATTTTTAGATTTGAGCATAGCAGAAAGTAAAAATGAACCAGCGGCTATATTGTTGTTAAGTGAAAGTTTAGTTTGATAGACAAGTGAGACAGTTCAATTTTTTTCATCCCCACTGAGCTGCTTTCTTTTCTTATGATAACATCCTTTCTTTAGTTAAAAAATATAGGTAACCACATGTGTCTGGATGTTGGTGAAAATAACCATGGTGGCAAGCCACTGATTATGTATTCTTGTCATGGACTTGGAGGAAATCAGGTAAAAATATTTCACACCTGATTTTTATGATCTATTCAGCTGTTACTTTACTATACTAAAGTTTTCATTTGTTTTAGAGAAATGGGCTCATTTTTAATATGCGATTTCTCTGTCTTTTTTTTCTTAAGAGTTAATTCCTAGACATACTGTTTAAGGAAATTTCATACTGCCCCTCATGTTGTGTCCTGCTTCTAACAGCTGTATGTTCAGCATACAGATTCAAGTTTTTAACACAATTGCACTGCTTCACTTAATCTCTCCTTTCTGTGCAAAACCTTTTCATCCCACACTCACTACTTTCTTGTAAATATTGTCGTCTTAATTCTTCCTTTCCTTATGCTTCCTCCTATTGCTTCTTTCTCTGCCACCAGGACTCACAAGGAAGATATTGGTGGGAATCCAGCCAATGGGAGACCAAGTGGCTAGGCCCGAGCCACCTTCCCTACCATGCTTGCAGCCTCACAGTGTGAGGTCAAGGTGGTCTGTCCTGTACTGGCTAATGCAAGTGAATATAGGATTGAATTTGTCCAAGAAGAGCTCTCTGATGCATAGCTCTTGGAGGCAGCAATGGTGCTGTGTTTCTTCTACAGTATGACTTGTGTAGATGTCAGATATTGAATCCTTCGGGCACTTCTGTAATACTAGTAACAGTAACATCTTCCTTGCCCAGAAATGAACACTTCTCCGTTGCCCTAAAGAGTCATTTGGGGAATAAAGTTTCTTCACTGTAGATCCTTAATAACTAAAGGTGAACAAAGGTTTAAAAGTTTTTGTTAGAAAATAGTACTCTTTTAAGATTTTATTAAAAAAAAAAAAATCTTAAACTCCATCCGTTGATGGCACTGTGAAAACTCAGAGACATTACCCTAGTTAGTTGATGCTTTCCTAAACTATTTTTGTGGGAGATGCAACACTGTCTAGGGTAACAACTACTGTTATGTTAGCTTCTTAGAGTATTGAACTGTTTTGTTGGGTTTTTTAATTCTGCTGTGGGTTAGCACTATATTGGCCTTTTCCCATTGTCACAGCCATTAATGCAAGAACCCTGTACCAAGACATTGTATGAAGACATCTGCTGTATGCTTCTATTGTCATCCCTCCATGTTATCCTGGACTGTACTAAAACTCTATGCTTTCAAGTGTCATGGTTTCTGTTCTTTCCTCCTGACATAAAGTAACAGCCTGAATCCCTTTAGATGCCAGCCTTCAGATAAATTTCCTACAGGTTGTGCTGGTAAAGCTCAAGAGATGTGTATAGTTGCTTACTTAATCCTTCTCATGACAATACTCTATTTTCAGTTGTATTATGTTCTTTACCAGACTTCAGCAGTGTAGGCTGAAATTTTCCATGCTACCCATCTTCATTCATGTATTTGAGATACGAGAGGGGAGTGGAAGAGAGAACCTGGTTTTCAGAGTTGTACATCAAGTGTTTACTGTGCTTCCTTTTTAGAATATTCTGGGACTGGGAACCTGTCCATCTCCATATCCAAAATTAATGAAGTTTGAAACCTAGCTTTCAAATTGTATTTTCAAGGTTCACGGAGATTTTGGAGTTCAAAAGATAAATCAGAGCAGATCAGGTCAGATTAACAGAATTAGAGTAAATTATTACGGGTGAGAGTTAAGTGACTAACAGGTCACTCCTATCAGTACCTCTTTCAGGGAGTAATGTTAGGTGCAGAGGCTTAAGAGTGAGATGCCTGTTTGTTCCTCAGTGCTATTCCCAGTGATGCCAAGGCAGTGAGGAGGCAGAAGTTCACCAATTGACTGATAGTTGAAAGCCACAGGAGGCTCAGCCAACTGAGCCTGGTCTTAATAGTCATAGGAAAGGTGTGGTGAAGAAAGCTGACATGGAGCCAAGAAACAGCCGTAATGGGATGTAATGAGAGGAATTGTGCTGTTTAATGAGGGAGAAAAGGAACAGACCAGGAGGTTAGGGTGGGGTGAGAAGTATATAAAAGGACAGCTGCATCTGTAACTGTTAGAATTAAATCCCTGCTAAGACCTGAATTATAGCCTAGGATTCCTGAGCCTTAAGAGTGCTCTGCTGCCAGGAAATGATGGTAAACATCACTCACCAAATACATGCTTACGTTCCTTTTCTAATGGCTAGCTTGCAAGACAGCAGCATCCTATTGTTAGTGTTTATTCTTTAGTTCAAGAAGCAAAAGCTGACACACGGTAATCAGTATTGTTGCATGTGACCTTTTTTTTTGGTTCCTTTAAGGAAGAAAAAAACTCCAGCAACAAACATTGCATAAAATTTTTTAAAGTTAAGAAATGCCAAAATTTAATTGCAACTATCTCTATTTTGCACTATTTCTCACTATTTAAGTGCAACTATCTCTACACTTTTGTTTGTCTTCTTGCATTATTTATGATTCCTGGGGGAGCAAGCACTGAGATCTTGCATCATAATGCATATGCACTAAGTGTCATTTGCAATTGATACATTTAAGTACTTCTAAATATATTCCATTGCATTAATATTAAAAAATGCTTTTAGCTTTGTAAACATTTTAAAGTGTGTATGCTAAAAAGCAGACAAACAATTCTGTAGTTGTGAATTATTGAATAACAAAAGAAGCCCGTTACTTTGTGTACTGGGATTTCAAAGGGTTAATGTACTTTAATATTTTTGTTTGTATTTATTTACTGAAATTTTTAAAAATTATTTAAATAGTACTTTGAATATTCTGCACACCATGAAATTCGACATAACATTCAGAAGGAGCTTTGTCTGCATGCTTCTAAAGGACCCGTGCAGCTTCACGAATGTAACTACAAAGGCCAGAAAACCTTTGCCATTGGAGAAGAGCAATGGCTGCATCAAAAGGTATTTCGACTGTGCAGTGAATTGTCATCTTATCAGTGATCTTTTATACGAGTTAATTTTTTATTGCTAATGAAAGAGAAAACCCCAATGAAACTAAGCTCTCAAGCCAAAAAGGAGTAAGTTTTTATTTCTGGGAGGGAAATGTAGAAAATTTCAGTTTTTCAGTTACTAGATCAAAACTTGGTCATTTCACTATTTCAAATGTAAATTAGAAATGTCACTTACAAAACCAGTTGCTATCCTTTAGTGCGTGTGTCTGGGCATCCACCTGGAAGTCAATCCAGAATTTTGTGTCTTTTAAAATGTATTTTTTTTTTAATTTCCTAACAAAACAAGTTGGCACTTGCATCCAACTCATTTGTGTACCAGAGTCCCTCCCTGAACTACCTGGAGGACCTTACTTTTTTTTAACAATGGTGAACTTGAGAAAAGAAGAAGAGTGGGGGTAAATAGCATGCTCGTTGTTTGTTCACTTTTTTTCCCTCCTTTTTTACCCACTTTAGGATCAAACTCTGTACAATGCAGCACTACATATGTGCCTTACAGGAAACGGAGAGCATCCGAGTTTGACGTCCTGTAACCCATCAGACCCCTTCCAGAAGTGGATCTTTGGCCAGAACAATTAAGACTTGATATTTATAGGGCAGAAGCATTTTCTTAAAAGAAAAGAACTTTTCTAAACTGTGATCATATATGTGTACAGCATTTTTAAGTGATGCATACTTTAAATGCAAAAAGTTTAAACAGTTTCTTTTCTCTTATTTAAGTTGGATATAAAATATGTCATCAGAGATTCCCTAGGAGTCTGTAACACCAAAGATGATTGAGGTCCCAATTAGGAAAAATGTTTACAATATTTCTGTGACAAGTCTTTACATCTCGACCACTGATTCATGGGTCCCATAGTCCTCCTTCAACTAATAGGTGACATAGACATAAACCGTATGTCTATTGTTTTTCCAGATGTTGTGAGTACTTCTGAAGACGACCAGTTTTCTCTGTAGAGTTACGAGAAATTATTGTATACTGTCTAAACCCTAACATGCTTTATATGTATATTTTTATGCTCAATTGATTGATTTCATTTATTTTTTAATCATTTTCTTTACTCAGTGAACCTGTCTCAGTGTTTTTTTAAGTTCTCTCACTTAAAAAAATTATTTGATCTTCAGGTTAAAGCCAAATAGGCTACCACACTGTGCTCACCATTGAACAAGTCAATTCTTTTGTAGAAGAAAACAAATACCTCTCACTGAAATATGTATGAGTGTTTATTTTAGTGGAAAATCTGCTTATTCTGATATTAATCTTTTATTTAGCCAAAACTTTTAATATGTTTTCTTATATTTTTTGAACTTCAAAATTTATGACAAAGTCACAGTGTAATAGATTTCCAAGCTGCTTAACATTAACACATTTTTTTCAGCATTTTTTTCATGATTGCTTTTAAGTTACACTAGTTAGGTACTAAACCCACTTTTTTTTCCCTACCTTTTAGTGATTTTTGCAATGTCTCCCTAACAGGTTTCTAATATGGTATGTACATAATTTCTTGTGCAAACACATGTTGATTTTTTTTTTTTAATTGTTGTTGCTTATTCCCTTTTTACAAAGGGACTGACCTTGGTTTTAACAGTCTATGACTTTCCTAACTATTCTGCTAACAATTTTAATGAAATACTGTGTTCTTGTAAGCATCCACAGCTATACTTCAATAGATCTTGCAGAAGTATGCCTTCATAAATAGCCTTCTTTTTGATTAGGTATTTAAAAGTATATATATCATAGAATCTAAATCGTTTGGGTTGGAAGGAATGGTTAAAGGTCATCTTGTCCAACCCCCCCTGCAATGAACAGGGACACCTTCCACTAGATCAGGTTGCTCAGAGCCCTGTCCAACCTGATCTTGAATGTTTCCAGGGATGGGCCACCTACCACCTTCTCTGGGCAAACTACTCTGGTGTTTTACCACCCTCATAAATATTTCTTCCTTATATCTAGTCTAAATCTACCCTCTTTTAATTTAAAACAAATACTCATTGTCCTAATGCAACAGGCCCTGCTAAAAAGTCTGCCCCCATCTTTCTTAAAAGTCTCCTTTAAGTATTGAAAGGCTGCTATAAGGTGTCCCCAGAACCTCCTCTTCCCCTGGCTGAATAATTCCAACTCTCTCAGCCTTTCATCATAGCAGAGGTGCTTCAGCCCTCTGAGCATCTTCGTGGCCTCCTCTGGACTTGCTGCCACAGATCCATGTCTTTCCTGTGCTGAGGGCTCCAGAGCTGGATGCCACACTCCAGGTGGGGTCTTAGCAGAGTGGAGTAGAGGGGGAGAATCCCCTCTGTCAACCTGCTGGCCACACTGCTCTGGATGCAGCCCAGGATACGGTTGGCTTTTTCTTTGGTTATTTTACTGGATGTGCAGTCGTTAAACATGTTCCAGTTAGTCTTCCATTGTAATTACCAATCACGCCCATTTTCTGGCTGTCATTATTTCAGGCTTTCTTTAATGAAGGTAACTCTTCTGTGCAAGAAATACCCTCTTTAGGAACAGAGATGTATGCTTACTTGAAAGTGTCTACTTCAGGGTATGAATGTGAGATTAATGACCATCCCACCCTTAAAGCGTTTAAGGTCGTATAAAATTGCACTTTAATAAGGTAAACTCTATTTCATAATAAATTTTTATATTCTGATTTGGAGATGACTTAATTGGTTTATGCAAACTATGGAGTTTTAAAAAGCCCCTTCAATTTTCACGTGTTCTGATATGGGAGGAAAATGGCAACGAAATTAAAATATGAAACTTCTAGGAAGGGAAGGAAGCAGCAGAATGAAGACAAGAAAAAGGCTGTTGTCTATAAGTGCCAATGTTGTTATTAAGTAGGGATGGGAAAAATCAAAGCTAAAAAGGTACTTGGACTTTGCAGCTTGTCAAAATACTTGTGTTGAACATCCATTCAAAGGAAGAAAGTAGGAGGTGTAATAGCAGCCAGCTTAATGAACTCTAAGGATCTGAATCTCAACAAAGGTGCACATAACAGTGGAAAGTTGAGCAAGAAGATCAGGCCTACTCAGATGCAGCTGGTAACACTTAGTGTTTTAGGAAATGCTTATTATTTCCCTTAAGTTCTGCACTTGTAAGCAAAGGGCGATTAAGCACCAAGTCATGGCTGCTAAAAGGGAAGAAAATTCAAATTTTTAAATTGAAGACAAATATTTGGCTGCATGATCAAATATAAAGCTAAGAATAAGTTTGAAGGGTGAGTATTAAAGATTGAATAGGACAAAATACACTACTATTAAATTTGTCCTTTTGTCCTGATATGTAAAGAATATCATTACAGATAAATGCTTGTTTACGTAGAGAGTTGAGTGGCTGGGTGGATGATGACGTGGGGTTTTTTTATTTCTGATGTGGGTAGCCTATCTCTGGTTAATTTAACAGTATCTGATGAATGAGCTCAGCTTGTGAAGAAAAGCAAGATGAAATAATTTCAGTAGTTCTGAGTTATCTAATAAACAACAAACGTATAAGCACGGACCAGCAAGAATTTGTCAGAAGCATTAACTTAAACTAATTTCTTTTTCTGGGTTGATAATCATGCCTTTGAGTCATGTCTCTGCTTCCGTAAAGCTTTTGGTGACACCTGTTAGAATATCCTCTGAAGTTCAAGCTGTATGACTTAAAATAACTTCCTACAGTGTGGGCATATATTGTTGAAAAGTCTGTAGTGGGAAGGGTTATTAATATCACTGTGAAACTGGAAGGCGTATCAAATGGTGTTGCACCAAAATCTGCCTGTGCCCCCTGATAAATATTTCCATAAATCAGTACTGGAATACAAAGTGTTCTTACTACTTTTGCAGATTAAACCAATATTGGCAGGGCAACAAATGCTCTTGTCAAACTGGAGGAGTTGAAAATAGGATGCAGGTCAATGAGAAAATTGTTCGACAAACATGACTAGAGGATGGGAGATTACACAGACAGCAGCTGTACCGTCTTAATCCCCAGGAAACCGAGTGTTCAAGGAACCTCTTCTAGGAGACAAGGTATTTAGCGTAACTGTTTAAAAGGACTTGAGTTCTTTTAGTTCCTAGTTCATGTTATACAGCAAATGCATTACAGTTTTTAATAACCCTTAGTAGTAACTTCTTCATGCAACGTGTTTCTGTTACAGACTGCTCAGGTGGGCATTAGCAGATATGGAACATCATTTATCAACTCATTACCAGAACATTCTCAGTATCTGTTTTCTCCTTAGCTCTGTTTAGGAAGTCAGCCAGAATGTTGATGCTACTGGACACGGGCAGTAGCATGATTTCAAACGCTTAAGTGCATTTCTTTTTGGTTTTGTAAAAATAGAAGCCTGTGGAAGGTAAGACAGGCAGAGGGAGTGGGGGATTCAACAGCCATGGGTTAACACATATGTGAGACTGAGTTTTTTTGGCTCGTTGGAACTTACTTTCTCATGACTTTTTCTCATTGTTTTTCCGAAGGTCTTTCATAAAATTTCTGCTGGAAATGCCCACTTTAGGAAAATATTTTATTTTCCTTGTCCTGATTTTTGCATTGTAGGGGGTCTGGATGCTTTAAGATCACCCACTGAAGTGGTGAAAGGTACCAAGACCTTGGTCCCTAGTTAGTTAATGGGATTGCTCTGCAGATCTCAAAAATCTTAGCTCCTCATTAGCATTCATGGTGACACTGGTTCTATCTACTGATGTTTCAGTTAAACTGCACTGATTTCAGAGAATATTCTGTAAAAATGCTTGGGTTTCAGCAAACCATTATTCTTTCTCTCTCGTCATACTTGACCAACTCTAGCTATTGTCTCAAGATAAGACTAAACATTTTCACAGCTTCTTAATCAATCATGGTTACTGTATTTTTTTCAACCCTACAGAATGGAGTACTTATGTGCTAAGTTATAATTTTGTGCCTAATATTATGCTGTAAATACAGCCAAAGCTAAATCCTGTCTTACCAGTAGTGTCTTAAATATTGTGGATCAAGTTAGGAGATGTTGAACTTCCAGGTAGGAAAATCTGATGCTTGGCTTTTTGAGGGAGAAATACATATGGAAGTGTCTGTTATAAGAAGGGAATGCCTGCAGTAGTATAAAGGATTGGGTGACTGAAAGGATAACAGCAAAGAGAACAGAATTTTTGCAGGAAAGAGGCTCAGGTGGAAGACATAGGGTAAGTGGAAGCAAACAGTTCCTAAAGTTGGAGCTTGGGGCACTGGCCTCACTTCCCTTCTTTTCTTTTTTCTTGGCTCAAAAGCAGAAGGGTGGAAGTCAGAGGACAGAAGAAAGGTAGGTGATGCCTAGGGTGCTATCTCATGTATAAGGAAGAGAAATTAATTCTCTGGCACATTCAGACCTCCAAAAAAAAGAAAAAAAAAAAACCGCCTTCTGCCGTTCCGATGGAAGGAAAGACTGCTGGAGCCTGAAGGACAGGAACATAATGTTGGAAAGCAGAGACAAAGGCAGAAAGCCACCTACTGACTTATTCAAGACCTGTGGGTAATGTGTAGACTTGCCAAGCTTTTACTGGCTGTGGAACAAAAATTGGTTTCTGTGGGTTGCTGGTTGTACCTAAAAGCTGGGTTGTTTCTGCTTTAGCTCTTCCATGAGCAATGCCTAATTGTTGGCAGCACCGTGGAGCAAGAAAGATGGGGTTTGGGCAAGAATGGAGCCATGCAGAGGCCAAGTGGGATGGGGAGCAGCCTGTGCCTTTGCCATCAAAGGGAGCAAAGAGGTGTCGCTAAAAAGGTAATGTGCAGCTCCAGTGTGCATTTCAGATCCTTGCTTGGGAATGAGGTCTCAAGCTGTCTGAATTGTACCAGAAAAGCTAGCAGCAGTGTTAACCTCCATCTCACCATGTCTGTTACGCATCCAGGAGAGTAACCGCAAGTGCTTGGTTTCAGGCAAGGACAGCTCTGCCATACTCCCAGCAGGGTAAAGCATGTCCTAAACTTCCCGGGACCTCAGGGCCTGTGGCTCTGAGCAGCTCCTACCACCGTTACGGCACCATTAACTGCAGTGGGACTGCGCCAGATCACCACCCCTGAGGATTTTGTTTCTTCACGCTCTGGAGCAATTGCCAATTTACACGTGTGAGTACAGAATTATGTGGGTACTATTAATAGATCAACTTACAACTGAATCTTAGTGTTGTCTTACTTCTGAACTGGCATCCTGGTGTCTTGAGTTAGAACACCAGTGTCAAAAGCTGGTTTACAACTTTTTTTGTGTCAGCATGGCCGAGCAAGCCCTGGAGCAGCAGCTATTAACCATGGCAGTGCAAAAAGCAGTCTGATTGAAAGCCAGTGTTCATCTGTTCCATTTTGTGAAACTCCCAACAGATGAAAAACAACTCCCACCTCAAATCCTGTGACTTTTTTTTAAAGCTCAGAGGTTGTTCTCTAGAAGATATGTTTTTGTAAATATAAATACGTTAGCCATACGTAGTTTGCATTAATACCCACTTAAAGACAACTTACCTTTTACAAATGTACAGGTCAGATTCTATAAATATAAGAATAAAAAGATGGCAGAGACCTTAATTGTTAATTATTTTCATAATGAAGCAGTGTTGATCAGCAGTTTGTTTTAAAAATTAATGGTTTTCCTGAAATTTAACAGGATGCTTTATGTGCCATTGTAGCCACTGAAATGCTCCGTTGTACAAAATGACTGCAAATCGTCCACCACAGAGAGCTGTCACAATTTCTTTTTTTTCCAACAGCTGTTAAAACCCATTCTAACAACCAAAACTGTTAATTTCACCATAATAGGAGCAGATGGATGATGTAGTTATTCCATTGGGCAAAGAAAACATAAGCGGTAGTATCATTAATGGGCAAATGGATACACCTACCAAGGCACTTCTGTTAATTTCTTCAATATGTGTATGCTGATTAAATTTAAAAACACACTTCAAAAAAACCAAACCTCTCCACAACCAAAAAAAGAATGAACCCGAAGTGAAACTGTTTCTCCTTATCCTATCAGACTATGTGGAACAGGAGAAATGCTTGAAACTCCACAGAGCATCTTTGGGGGCTCTGCAGGTCTGGGGAGGAGGTGCAGTACCAATTCTGTTTGATGAGAGAGGATGGTCCTAGTGTCTGCACAGCAGAAATAAGATGCACAATGCACTGGCAGCCGTGACGTTAACGTAGAAACCTGGTTTACTTCATTGCAAACAAATGGACAATATATATTGTACAATATATAATAAAAATACAGCCGATACAAGTGCCACTAATTAACAAAAACCCTAATGTTGACTTTAAAATGCTCATTTTTGTAATATATACACTGCAATAATAAGCCACAATAAATACATCAAATTCCATATCATTCATAATAAATACTGAAAATATAAATACAGAAGAATACAGTTAATTTGAATAAATTATTACAACATAAGGTCTAGGTTTAAGTTCTGTTGAATATTATTGTAGCTTATATTACCCTTTGGCATCTTTGATGTTACAACTTGTTTGAGGAAAAGAAAAGAAAAGAAAAGAAAGGAAATAAAGGAAACGTGTAGTTCATGAAGCTCAGAATTATGTCCATGCACAGATTTTAAGATGAACTTTCTTTCCCTTCGCTTCTTCGAACAGTTTAAAAGCAGCAGTCCAATTAAATATCTTGCTTTACTGTGAGATCTCCATAATTTTAGTATGCAAGATCATCTGTAATGGAAAATGTTAAATACTTAACATACATTTTTGTCAAAAATTAGTAAAAGTCAGAAGTAATGTACAAATTTGAAACAAATGGCTGCAATTACACCACAATTTTACCAGTCTCATTTGAATGTATTACATGTCTGAAAGACTTAATTGCTTTTGAATCCATGCCGTGGTGTATTATTTACCACTTCCCAACAAAAATGTCAGAAGCGATTTTATGTTCTTAAGGGGAAATATATATATACACACACTGAGAGAGATGAACCTCCTAAAAGACAGGGCTGGACTAGACGGTGTAAATGTTACGTAGTTTGTATTTGTTAAAACAAAACACTTCAAACATGAAAAATAAAGTAAGTGTTGGTTTTGTTTGGTTTTTTACAAAACTGCTATTTATGAGCAGTAGATGGAAACAAATCAAAATAACCAGTTGCCGTGTTTTATGTTAACAGGTATTAACCAGTACATTTGTATTAAGTTTATTTGTAAAAGATTATTACACCAAAATGCAATTTAACTTAAAAGACCAACTTTACCAAGACAATATTACAGGCTGAGGCTCTTAGGAATGGATTTGTAATCTACAGATTTTTGACTATTTTTGCACTGTTAAATGTCTAGCGCTTATTTTACATCACACACTTTTTAACATGTTTCACAAACTACACTTCAGACGTATTTCCATAGAAGTGCCTACAATCAGTCAGTTAAAAGAAGGGCCCAGTTGTTCCGCATTGTTTATGTGGGCACTGTATGTGAGAACTGAAGTGGTGGTATTTGTGCAAAATGGTTTGAAAAAACAGCATGCTTGCTTCTGGTTTTGTTTTAGGAGAGCCAGCTGCCAGTGCACACAGTGATGCAGTCTTCGAGAAGCTGAAAACTCCTGCTCAATCTGTGTATCACACTCACAAACGGATGGCTGGGATCCCCCTGTACCACAACAAGGTTGACCTTCCCCCATAATCCAACCCAGCATTTCATTCTTTAGAGCATCTTTAAAAAGTTTAAGGTGGGCTAACCTAGAAGAATTAGCTGCCAGAACGCACTAAGACTCATTTGAAAATCCTGAGCTAAAATGCCAATTAAAAGGACACCCATTTCTGCGTCACTTTTCGTGTCTCTTGTGATCTGAGAAACAGGTTGTGTTAGAACATGTGCCTGGGAGCAGAGTTAGTCAAAATTGTATTGAATGTGACTTGCAGTTGGCATAGGCAAAGAAAAGACAGGGTAGCGATGCTTCTAGGGTGTTGTAGTTTTCTACCCCATGCTTTTAATGTCAGCCTGTGTACAACTGCTATAGAAAAATGACATTTCCTCTTTTCACTGAGTTCATGTTTGTTTTAAAATATATTAAACAACAAAATTAATGTTATGATCTAACACGGCCAAGCTTGTAGTAAACAGGCATATACTTCCATCCTTGCTCTGGAGACATCTTTATTTCCTTTCTTCCTTCATTTTTTTACATACGTAGTAATTTCTTTTGGCCATTACAAGAAAAAAATATCCTCAGCAATCTACCTCTTGCCTTCATCCTTACTTTCCTCCAAATTGCTCTTTTAGTCCTCCCCTTCACTCACCCCAGGGTGTATCCACCCATGCCTCAAGACAAAGGACTGTCTTGATCCTTCTATTAGAACAGTGGTGTTCATTTATATCTTCCACCATTTTTCCTGTCCATCAAGAAAAGCTAATCCAGTCTTCATGGCTTGTTCTTCTCTTCTCAGAGAAGAAAATACACGTGAGGTAAACTTCTTTTGACTTGGTTCTATCTGACATTCAATAAGTGTCATTGCTAAGATCCAAATTAAAATAGTTGACTAAAAGATGAACTTTGCCTTCTGACCTTTTTTTTTTCCTCTACCCCCCCAGCATTGGATGAAGGATTGTCGTCATCTGAGCTGAGAAGTAGCAACACAGAGCATCACGAATACGGTTCTCCAGTCAGTGGGACCCTTCTGGGTGGCAGGTATCCTCCTAACTGTAAGGGCTATACAGCAGTAGAGCAATACACATTTTAACTTTTCCTTTTTAAGATCTAAGTGCCTTCTGTTTTGTAAAAGGGTGGTTTAAATTTATTATTTATTAGTTATATTAGAAAAAACCTAAAAATATCATAACAGTAGATTGAAGGAAAATTTTTGTTCCCCTAGGTGACAGTTTTCTGCTTTCCCTAATCTTGGATTTCCATCCTGTACTGGGCTGTGCAGTATCACGAATGACACTTGCCCCGGGTCTACGCGCTCAGGAGATAATGAGGATCCCCTATGACATCTCTGCAGCCTGTGGGGTAGGTTTTCTTCCTGCTTGTTCATGTGTATGGAAGGGGGTCTACAGCACTGGGATTGCTCCCTGTGACTCTCATATTCACAGCCAGTGGGGGACTATTTTTCCCCACAGTTCCGATCCATGTACATGCTAACAGTAAGTGAAAAGTAAAACCACCTCTTTTAGCAAAATAAAGGATAGATAGCACAGAGGACACTCTAGTTTCCCTCACGCTCGACTTGCAGGGAAAACCCTTACTGTACAACAGACCTGTCCCAGACACTAAGATGAAGGGAGGAAGGAAACAAAAAGAAAAAGCTGAGTGCAAAAGAGATGCTTCATGAATTGGATGTTCTTACAAAAAAAAGTAAGACTCGTGGTATCCAGCCATTAGGGTAGCAGAAAGTTCTCAAGGATGTTGTAACTTTCCTCCTTATGTGAAAACAATCCTCTGGCACATTTATTAGCAGTAAAATTAAAAGCTGCCTCTGATTTAGGAGTGGGAAGAAACAGTGAAGAGGAAGCACTTATGAAGAACTCAAGCATGTGTTCACTCAGACATCTTTACAACCAAATCGCACTTGTTTGTCACTTCTCAATGTTCGTGCTTTGGATTCCACATGTCTTGGAGAAATGGACAATTAATAATTTGCACATAGACAGCGAGCACAGAGAACAGCAAAATGAAGGAATATTTTAAAAAATTTGGAAACACTGAAAAGGCAAATGTTGATTTCTCATACCAAGGAACATGTTAATGAACTAGACTCTTGTTTTGAAAATAATAGTAGCTTTCTACCATTTTAAAAAAATAGTAATCAGATTTAATATTTTAGAAATAAATTCTATAGAATATATTCTCTGAGTTAATTCTATTTTTTTCTAAGTATTACATCAAATGTTCTGCAACCATAATAAAGCAGATAATAGAATTCCTCTTCAGCCCCAGTGGGAAAGTGTAACATCCCTGAACACCTAAGATTTGCCATATCATCCTTTTCTATCCCTGTCTGCTTCAGGAAATTAAAGAGCTGGCACAATGAACGTGGGTTTATACAACTCATGAGCTGTAACACGGGAGTTTCTTCAGTAACAAATGCCTTTTAAAACAAGTATCATGGGTGTCTCTTGCTGTAGCTCCAGGTAAGAGCACCTGCTTTGCTACAGGGGCAGCCTAGGCAAGGAGCTCCAGCTGCGAGAATTCAGCTGGCAAAAGATGACAGCATGCAGGGGAGTAAGACTTCCCGTTGCTGCCAGGTGTGGTGTTGCAGGCACACTACAGTCTTACTGCTCAAATGTTAAGCACTCCACAGGTAAATGTTGTATATCCAACACAGCTTTTATTCTGACTTTCACTGTGAAATGTATTGTTTCTGCTTGTTAATTCAGTCCATGGAAAGGAGAACTGGCTATTGCTGTGTTGTCCCTTGGTGATAAAATTTCTGTTCACTTCCGAGCTGGATTGGTCTCTATTGGGAAAGTGACTTAGTTTGCAGTACAAAAAATATTTAGTTATGATGTCAAAAAAAGAGGGGGAAAAATAGAGGGGGAAAAATAGTATTTTGCCTGTTCTATAGAATTATTTTTTTCTATCACAGTATTTCAACGTACCTTACAAACCAGAGCATAGAGAATGGAAGTGACACAGCAGGACAAAGGCAAAGCCAACAGAACCCAGGTCTCAGCCCAGTACTCTCTTATCCGGTATATCACATTTCTATCAAAGTCAGGAACATCTGAGATATCAAAACACATAATACACGTTCTGTTTTGCGTACAAGTGTATATGATCTTTAGCAAACTAGCTGTGTTCTGTGACGATACCCTCTCGCCTGGGAGGCAGGGAATATGCTACACAACCAGTTTGTTAACACGTTTACTGAAATACAACACCCAGATGAGATTAGAAACTGGATCTGGATAGTTAGCAATCCGGTGAGTAACACCACCATGAATACTACATGCGATTTCTGTAGAACTCCTCAGGCAAAAGGCAGGAGTGCCTTGTTAGCTGGCTCAGTGAGCAGATCTGAGGGTATTTATAGCAAGTGGTGGTTACTATCATAGTGTAATCAATGGCCTTAAGATAAATAAATGTCAGCTCAAATTACGATTCCCTAGCAGGAATTATGTAAATGAAAAATCCTAAAACTTTACAATTCTGGAACTTTCTGATCTAAATGGCATACAGCTCTTCAAAGAATTTTTTTTTAAAGGAAGGAAATCTTACAAAGTTTTACTGACCAACTTGTAATTTTGTAAGGAGTATTCCTGTGGACATGACTCATAGCTCTTAGGAAACAATTACAATTGCTGCAGTTTGGCCAGAAATGTTATGGCAGAGTTTTATGTCTAAGGTCAATCAAAGCTTCATATGTAAACTTTAACAATGCATTTTTTCCAAGAGAGGCAAAATTCATATTATAGGCAAAAAGGCATCTAGTTTTAGGTGCTGTTCCAGTGAAGATCTGTGTGAAAATCTGGTTTAACAGGGAAATGCTTTTGTTATGACTCATTCTTCTAGGTAGTGTGATAATAAACTGTCTCCCAATTTATTACCTGGCTCTTTAGGAGTAATTATCAGTAGCCAGATATCTTGAGGGAAAAAAAAGTTGATACAGCTCTCAGTAAAGTAAATGTTTCCACAAAAGATACGTGGTACGGAAGCAAATACTGCTCTTTGTCATTTAATAACTTAATACTTTCATCATGCAGAAATACAAAATGAAAGGACTGATTATTAACGTGAAAATTAACCGCCTGGGAAATGGGACACATCCTAGATTATTATATGCTAGCCCAGCAAATAACATTGAAACATTTTCTGTCCCATGATTTTTTATTTTTCCCTATACAAGAAGTACTTTTTTTCTTCTAAACAACAGCTGAAGCTCTAATTAAGGGGTGGGAATCTGGATTCTACAGCCTACTCTAGGTTTCACAGTGACGTTAGCCTCTCTGTTTTGGTCAGGGCTGTGACTAGTTGGGTTTTTTTCACTCGAGTCAACTTCTAGAAGCTAGAAAAAGCCTTTGTTCTTTGCTGGTATGGAACTGTTTGCAGAACAGCTTTAGCCTATACTGAAAAGAGAAGTTTCTGGGTATTTTCCTCAACATGCATTCATCTCTGTTAGAAAGCTTGTTGATGTTAATAGCAGAGCTACCATAAATCTCCACAAATTATCAACAGACTTGACTTCCTAATTTGTTGCAAAAACTGAACAAGATTTGTTTATTTTCTATCCTGAGATCAAATCTTCATCACACGATTGGATCAAAAGAAAAGTATCACCACCTACATTATCACCACGCAGTTAAGAATATTTTCCCAACATCAATCTTTATTCTTACTTCCTACTTGGTGACACCCAGGAATTAGTCACTTCAACCAAGGAAACCTAGAGTATTGCAAGTTCTTGATATAGTCACTGCCTTCTCTACCCTACCTGTTTGTTAGGAGCTACCACTCGTTATCCTACGCCGCAAGCTTTTGAGAGTTTAGATGTGTTCATCCCTGGTGCCCCAAAAACTGGACCGTGTACCTCCAAGTGCTCAGAGGTTACACAGATGGTGATGTGAAGGAGGCCTGCGGTCTGCAGCCTGTGCCAATGGATGTATTTAATAACCATCACCTCAGTATTTTAAAGCTGGCTGAGATGCATTTCAAAAAGGTAATCACTTAGTGTGCTCGCTAATATTATTAAAGATATTTTTCATGTGAAAGCACAGGGGACGAGAAAATAATTGCTTATTGCTCAGTAAGGGGGTGAATAATGAAACAAAATCTTTAACTTTCCCCTGAGAGAAATAGCCTGGTAAAGTGTGAGTGATCCTCCAGCAGCCAACACACTCCGAGGTTAAAAAGCTGCTACTGACACACAGCTACTGTCCCAGCTCAAGAAAAAGGGCTTTGTGCTTTTGGTGCTGGTGTTGAGTGAGAGTGTCAGATTTAAGCCTGCTGTTAATGCAAGATCCCTATATGCACAGAGACTTGTTACATTTGCCAACAGAATAACTTGAACGGAGTAATATTATACTTATTCTCAGATGCAGAACTGTTTAAAGAGAAACATGTTAGTTCATAAAAAATAAAGATGGCTATTTGCTAGATGGAGCTGAAGAATGCATGCGCTTACCTGGCTACTCAGCCTTTAGAGAAAGGGACTAGAGTGGTGTGTGACTAAGAGGACCAGAGGCTAAGGAACTGCTGAGCCAGATAGCCAACATGACGGCACTGTCCCAGGAGGTGGAATACGTTGCAAGTGTGGAATCCGGTCCCTAGAGAACTAGGACTTTTCAATGCAGTTCATATAAAACATGTAGGACTTCTTGTGGAAACAAATAAACTTCCCAGCTACTACACAGAGTAAAAATATTTTGCTAATTTAGCATTAAAATGAGAAATCACTTTGCCCAGATTTCATATAAAAACAATTAAGTCAGCTTATTTTTTCAAAAGCCTATTTTAAATCTGGCAGTTTTGCTACTGGAGTTCTGTACATGATGTTACGAAGAACTTCTACCCAGAAGAGTCACTGTTACAGAGCTAAAATTTACACTGTGCTTACATGCATTACTGTTAACCATCTAGATTTGACACAGATAAAAACTAAGGCTGATCCTTATTCTGACAAACGAGACAGGTCTACACGTCAACCCACTTGATGTATAATAAATAAAATTTCACTATTAGAGGAACAAAAATGTTAAAAGAGATTTGGAAATCAAAATGAGGCAGTGCAGAATCTATCAGTGTAGAGAAACGCAGGTTCCTATACCTCCTCTTCTAGAGGAAAGCAAGGTTGGTTAATAAATTGAAGGTGGAGATGCAGCAGGCATATTAATTCCATTTCATTTAAAAACAAATGAAGCACAAGGTAACGGATATCCGTACAATGAATGTGCTGTTTTGCTTGCAAACTTCAGCAGATAGAAGATTCCTGAAGCTGTGTTTCCCCACTGAATACTGGTTCCTAATTAGACCAAATTACTCTGTAAATTTGGGATGATGCACTCAGAATTCCACAAGAGCCAGTCTCATATTTAATAAAACTGCTAATTATTTAGGAGATCTAGACACTTCCACATGTTTTTCTATGTTTCATTTAAAGTTTGATCCGCAAGACTCTGCTTTTATAAATTACCTACTGCCGTGTTCATAAACTGGCTTGGGAAAAACATACAGGTTTTGTTACAATGAATTTGGAAGATCTTAGATTAACCTCAGAGGCTGGAGCTATGGCATTTCTCCACAACGGTTCACAGTTCCCGCAGTTAGTACAGTACTGCAAAATGGCACTAAAGTGCATAAGTATCCGAATGTTTCTGGGGCTAAAGGTGCTGTGCAAGCTCAAGTCACTGCTTTGCCTTTATATACAGGATCATTTTTCTTTGGGAAGGGGCTATTAGTTCTGGAATGCCACTGATTTCAATTTTAATGCAGGATTGTCTACCTTTCACCTTTCTAGAAGATGGAGATGCCCCCTCTCTGACTCTTTTTGTTTGTCAAGAACAGTAAAAGATAAAATTGTAGTCTAAAAATGCATTTCACTTTCCCAGAAATGGTATTTAAAAAAAAAAAAAAGAATACATGGTAATCCAGATGAAAAGTGGACGTGCTCTTTGTAACTAGCTATGGATCTTCTGCTCAAATGAACGTGCTGTTCATTTTTATCAAAACATGAGTACTAAACTACCATAAATAAAATACATACAGTACAGAACAATTAAAACTTTTGTACAGTAGTTACCTTTACATTAAACTTACCATCTTGTCAGATATGTTGAAAATTAGGACTCTAAACACGGTTATTTCAAAGTATCATTTTTAACAATCTTGCACAGGCCCGACAATCAAAAACAGAAGCTTTGATTCAGATAGCTTGGCAGGTTTCACATACTTTGATAGGTAGGCTGCTTTGAAATATGCTGGGTGGGTGTTTTACTTACGCTTTTTCTTTTTATCAAAAGACAGTTTGATTAATTTTATTTAAATCTTTACATGAGCTGATTTTGTGCAATACCACTGCCAGTGTAGCTTAAGAAAACAAAATGTGTCTGGAACGTTGACTGCAGTCCAAGTGTTGTCTGCCTCTTAAAAAAGTAAGATTCTAGGAAATCCACTGTAAGTGCATTTTAATTCAGGAAGTCAGTCCTAGAATAATTGTAATATTAAACAGGTACCGTTTCTACCACTGGTGATTTGATGCACTCTTCATGCAGTCTGCTCTTTTCTGGGAGGCTCAGTGAATTCTCAGCAGGGTGCTCTTGCACACGACTGTCGCCATTCAAAGCTGACACAAAGCCATCTGGAGTGGGACCTTTCAAGTATGAGTGAAATTCCACTTGAGTGTGACTTGGCCTGTGCTCAGCGTATAAACCATTGCACGGAGCACTGCTGTCGCCCTCGGAAGATGAGCAGCAAACAATCACCGAGGGGTTTGCCGAAGGGTAGTGAGGGCTGCTAAAAGTTTCCTCCGATTGCCGTGTGTAGTCAACAAACTGTTCTGAAGTCATGTTGTAAGGCACCAGAGAAAGACTACCGTTCTTGACAGCATCCCTTTCTGAGTAAGCCTCACTGATCTGGTTAGCAGTGCCAGCAACATGGTTCTCTATTTGGTAATACAGATTTGAAGAGTTAGTATAGTATGAGGCGGTTTTAGAGTGGTTTTCATGCACAGCAGTTCCATCAGAGTAGCAAAGGACAGAAGGAAGAGGCACCATATCTGCATGGGAGCCCATGCTTTCTACAAAGTCATCTGCTTTTTCTTCCTCCTCATCTTCCTCCTCATCTTCCTCTTCCTCTTCATCATCATCTGATTCACTAGGGGCTAAGCTCTGTGTGCTAGAATCTGTAACTCCACTACAAAAGCTACTCCCATCTTCCTCTTCCTCCTCCTCCCCTGGGCCATCCAAGTCCTCGGCTGACTGAGAGTGCATAACCGCGGCCGGAGGTTCGGTTTCGATCTCAAAATTTTCTGCAATTGAATATTCAACCGGATGGGGTCCTGGACTCACAGAACTAGCGTGGGCACTTATCTCACTGTGGCAGCCATTCAGTGCCGGAACTTGCTGCTCTCTATTTTTCTCCAATTCAAGTTTCATTATTGTGTGCAAAAAGTGAGTCCGAACGCGGATGGGATTAAATTCAATTCTACCTGCTGTATTGCTACACCCTTCTTTAGTGCAACCGCATGGAAAAGACATACGATCCACCTTTTAAAAAAAAAAGAATACAGATTAACAATGCGTAGCATCCGCCTGGTGATATGACAGGACCTAGACAGCCTCGCCAAATGCTGTAGCAAAGTGGGGCTCCCCTTGGGGAGTATTTATAACAGCAGTTGAAGCCAACGATTAAGTCAGGGTTAGCCCCGGAATTCAGCACTGATAGGAACGGAAAGGGACCCACACCCACACCGGTGTTGCGGGGCAGGAAAGCTACGTTTCTGGGCCATAGGTGAAAACATTACACAGTGGAACAACAAAACAGGTAGTTTTCCTATTTATGGATCTGCTAGAGCTTTACATCATGTTGTGCTCAAATCCAGGCAAAAGGATTACCAGATAAATCTTTATTTATTCTTTAAATCCAATAAAAATAATTGGAAACTAAAAACTTATCAAAACAAACTGAACACTCTACAAAAACCTTTAAAAAGTTGCCAAAGGGGACACCTGACCACAGAAAGTGGGAATGAAAATCAAGTGCATTTTAAAAGACATTCCAGTCAACGAAAGCTGCCGTACTGTAAGCTCCCTATAGAAGGTCCCTATCTCACAGTGGCTGTCTGAAACTCCTGAACACGTGACAGAGTCCACAGGTCAGATGGTTCACTTAAACACCGTAGGGTCTGTGGATTTCACCTACGCTGTAATACCCGGGTATCAAACGTGATGCCGAGGAGAACTGTAACACACCACCTAGTGCATCTTCCCCACAGGTGAAGATGAAAGCAGGAACAGCAAAGGGGATGTGTTATTTAGAACAGCAGCCAAAGTTCAGCTTGGATTTAAGAAACGGTGAAAAATGCATTCAGGAGGAAATCAACTCAGCGGCATAACAGCAGCTCAGGAGAATTAGTGGGAACATTTTGGGATGCTTACAGCTGTACATAGGGCACTGTAAACATTCAGTACAAAATACCCTTTCAGTCTGGAGCAGAAAGACTACCTGCTATAGTAGCAGACGTATGTTTTACTGCCTCCATGCAAATTCATCATGCATGCATCTTAAGCATCGTGCATGTTAAATAAAGGGCGGTGCCACAGAGTTGCATTTATTGTTTCTCACTGAGTTTGGCCTATAATCCACCTTTGGAAAGTACATGAATTGTCTTCTAGCATAAAATCCCTTCTGAAATCTGCAGGCCACCGATTCTTCAGTTGCCTGCATCTGCAAATTTACAGAAAGTGGAACACAAGGAGCCGAATATTTGTATAAGAATTAAAAAACCAAACCTTAAACACTGTTTTATGATTGGTTTCGGCACACACAAAGACAGATGTTTAAGGAGATGGCTTGTATTGCACACTATGCACTCTTAAATCTGGGCCTTAAAAAACTGGTGTGAGATCCACGAGTGTTACCGTTGGATAATTAACCTAATGTGCAGTAGTTATAACTTCCAACGACGTGTGCACGCACACACCACCCTCCCCCGACCGTTAAATAACAGCAATAATACAGCCCCTTACCTGACATTTTATGCCTGCAAGACTGCAAGTGCAAGTTTCTGGATCACAGAAGACACGGCAGTCACAGCCACAATCCTCTCTGGACAGGCGGATGGCCCGCAGCTCATGTTTTTCTTCCACGTCAATCTTCTTCACGCCAGAAGCTCGCAGCAACGCCCTTCGCTTTTTTGTTGGCAGGGGTTGTAGAAAGAAGTACTCATCTACTTCAGTGTTGTCTAGATCAATATCATCATCAGAAATGTCATCCAGTGTCAGGGTATTAGCTTCTTCAGACTCCACTGTACCATTCTTGGTCATCTGTTGCACAGAACAATTAACAGCATCCTTAAACCGCACTCACACGTACTTCTGTGTCACAGATGTAAGTAATGCGTAACACACCGCGAATGCGGAAAGCCGTGTGTAACAACACGGCATGAATGACGCAACATTCCAGAGCGTGATTACAGATGGGGTCAAAAGGCATCTGAATTAAATACACATTTTTAGTTTCATGTTTGTCGTGAAGCTAGGGGTTTTTTTCTAAGTTTCTCGTTTCTTATCTGTTCTTTATGTCCTTTATCAATTGCCCTTGTTTGCCAGAGCTCATGGCTTTCTAAAATTCTAGTCTTTTCTATATTGTTTCTTAACTTCTGAGCCTTTAATTGACTCTAGTTCCAGCCTCAGGACTCTCTGAAAATCTTCAGTATCCCTTCTGAGATAGTAATTTCACTACCAACACTGTTTCAGGTTACAGTGCATCACAGGTTTGTAAAATGGTATATTTTATGTACTACTTGCTGCCTGTTCCTCTTTAGTCTGACAAATTTGTACAGCTGAGGTCATGAAGCGGTATTTCCACTTAATCTTTTGGGCAGATGCCTGTATTTGCTTCTTGAGCTGGCAATTTTAAGTTACTCAATTTAGCCCTTTTCTACCTACATCTCTTCATGTTTATCATACATAGAATCACAGAATGGTTTGGGTTGGAAGGGACCTTAAAGACCATCTGGTTCCAACACCTACATCGCTTCATGTTTATCATAGAATCACAGAATGGTTTGGGTTGGAAGGGACCTTAAAGACCATCTGGTTCCAACCCCCCTGCCATGGGCAGGGACACCTATGATCTGTGGTGTATTTTATAGCGCTGGTGCATACAGCTTTTCTAAAGTTGCTTCTAGTCCTCTTTGGTCCTGAAAATAACCCGTTTTGTGTGCCGTACATTCTAGTCCTTCACTAACCAGTCCAGATTATTTTTTAGTAGTTAATGAATGAATAAACTTAGAAAAAAGGAAGCTGTTAACCTCTTACAGAGGATCTTGAGAAAAGTTTTGAGAAGATTTGTGCTTCTTTCCTAGGGATATGGATTTTTGAGCCTCTGCAGATAGACGTATCCTGGCGCTCTGTTATTAGCTGTGTGTAGCCTTGCTCTCAAACCTTAAAAAACTGTTTCAAAATTAAATGGCACTGAGCACAAACCTGCAGTGCCACTTTCTTAAGACAGCAGCACACTTTGTACCATACTCCTCTAACCCATCTCATCAAGGAAGGGGTGTATATATTGAAGGCGGAAATAAAAAAATACTGCACTGAAGGAAGGTTAACTTTCCCATCCAAGGTAGAGCTCACTGGTTATACCTGCCCAATAACACAGCTACAAGGTTTATAAAAGTTCTTCTACAGAGAAAATCGTTTAAGAATCAGAAGAATATCAAATGTTAAAAATAGTTGAGAGATGATGACATTCACTACAAAACATGTATTTTCTCAAGCTACTGAGATTGATCTACGTAGCAACCGAGAAGCAAGTGCAGTTGTATGATTCAGTTTGTCATATAGCTCCTATTTCTTTTATTACTGTTCTATGAAATAATAGTGCTCAAAATGTAAAAACAGGCAGACAGAAGAACAGATTCCCAGTGTTTGCCCTGCCCTATGTAACCTTCTTAACCGGTAAGGCTGCTGACTTACACTAGCCGAGCACCCGCTCTCATACGTCTGGGATGAACATGGTGCGACTACGTGATAATTAGACACTGCTGAGGTCTCAAGTCTCATTTGCATTAGCTGTGTCATCGCCATGGCCTCAGATAAATGGCCCTCGGTGAATGTAATGGGACTCTTACCTATTGAAAAATAGCCATTCCCAGTCTTTCTTGGCTTTGCCTGCCTTGCTTGCAGAAAATTTCAGTTTGGCCTGTTATCTCAAACAACTTTGCAGACACCAGTGTAAAATGAATGCTGAAGGCCTAACTACCACTGCCCGTTCCCTGCGCGTTTCAGCATTCACACATTGAACAATTACCACTGTAAAGGTAACTCCTCTTTTTTCTGCTACGTAATCCTGTCATCTCCGTGTCATTATGCTTCTTAGGTGTAAGGGAGCCATCCTGAATCTTACCCATTCCACTGTTTCTGCTGTTATATTCCAATCTGTTTCATTTTCCCATTTATATTAACAGTTTATCCTTTCCGGAACCTTTTGGGTTGTAACTGTCGTTTATGGCGTTACTGAATTACTCGATGGTAAACTCCTACTGACTGCTTACTATTTTTGTAACTGCCATTTTGTGTTTGTAACCACTATGTACAACAATCACAGGGAGAAAAAAAAAAAAAACTCAAACCCAAAACCTAGTTATTCCTCACTTGTAAAGTCAGTTTAAAGCAATACTCGTCCTTTGGAAGGCGAAGTCTCAGTGTCACAACCGGCAGTCCTTACATGCAGCGTACATGTGCGCATCACACTGCCCAAAGAAGTCTCCTGAGCTCAGTAATCACCCCGCCTTAGCAATTCAGCACCGTATTTAGTTCATGCAGAGGTGTTCTGCCGCTTCCACAACCCCACGTTATAGGCATTATCGTTTCCTTCTCTACTGTCTTCTCAATCTTTCTCTGTAACTGCAGCCTTTGGAGTACAGTGCCTTCATTTTACTTCAAGTTTCGGGTTATTTGCCATGTCTGTTACCCCTATAACATTCAAATCCCTTTATGTGCACATACGTCCAGCTCTTTCTTCATCTTAAATTCAGGCGTTTTCAAAATGTCCTCTCAAACTTCCTTCAGACTCTTTTTCTACTCTTTTTTCTATTATTCATTTCACCTTGGAGTGGCAAGGACAAGAGGTGGGACGAGCTCTCTGTTCAGTTCTGCCAGGCCCTGGGGCAACGGAGAGATTATTTACACCAGGTACTTCAAGGTACCAGTTCCGCAAGGTAGGCAAGACGAGTCAGAAGTCATCCTCCTGCCTATCTACCCTGAGAGACAGGGAGACCAGAGTGTCAAAAAGCATCTCGAACTAGCTGTCCCAAGCCAGTGGGAGGGAATACGCCACTGTACACGCAGCTCAACCTGAATGCTGAAATCCAGGATGGCATCCTTCATTTTCTAATACATTTGTCATTCTTTGTCAGCTAGGTACAAACCAAGTACAGTCTGTTTATGTTTCTTTGCTTTCTGGGTTTTTTATAGAATAGGAGAATGACCTACCCAAGAATTATGACTTCTCTAGTTTTAAATACTCAAAACACTCCTTAAGCAGATCACTGTTATTTAGCTGCCTATCAGAATTTAGGTTTGAAACTGGGGAAGGGGAAGATTCTAATCCCTGCTTCTGTAATTGTTTTAGTATTTTGTTCAGATACAATTTAATAAAAATTAAGTTTCGGGGCTCTTAGCCATGAGGTGAACGCTGTACTGCTCAGCTCACAAAGGCCCCTATAGAACCACACGAAGCCTGTCGTGCATTTCTCCTCCTGCAAATCTCGGCTGCTGTGCAGCAGAGCGTTACAGAACGGACTCCCATCACTGCTGCGCACTGCGGGCATCTGGCAGGCTGGAAAGTCAGACACTGGAAAGCACCTTAGCTCCTCACTCCTTGGCTGGATGACCTCCTTGTCATCCCCTCTGCTTTTTTTTTTTTTCCTCAGTTTTGTCACACAAAACAAATGAATTAATGAAATGAAAGATTTGAACATTTCTCAAACAAGTAATTGGGTAACCACAGGGGGAGGAAGGTTATCAAGAACCATCAAATACATTCTCCAGTACAGAACTTCAGGAGAACATTAAGTTCTCTTGGCTATCATAATATTGCTCAACTGGATTCAACTTGATACGCAGAGAGGTAAAACTGCTGTCGTAAAGTGAAAGGTTAATGTCATAACAGCACAACAAGGCAAGGGCCAATGAATGTGTGAAGCCTTTGGGTGGAATTCACTTCAACTGGGTAAAAACTGAAAGATTCAGGTTAGACGCTGGCGCCTGCCCTAGCTGGAAATTATCCCTTGCAATTTCACCCAAAGGAAACCAACTGTGTCCACAGACCTGGGAGCCTTAACTTCACTAGGGTCAAGCTAATCATTTTAATAGACCTTAGTTTGAGGATACATTACGAGTAAGCAGTAAAGACTCTTCCAGCTACTTTATGGTGCTTACTCACACTGTTTTCTCAAATGACAGCCTATCAAAGCAACGCCTACCTTGTACCTTTCATCTTGACAGGATGGCTGTTCTGTCCAGACTGCCCTTAGAATTTTCACACTTTTTACCTCAGTAAGAGCTACAACAGCACTTGGTAATGTCAAACAAAACTAGGCCATCAGTGAAAAATGCCATTGTTTTGATTGAAAATAGAGTAGATAGAAAAGAAAATAGAAAAATAGATTGAAAATAGATTGAAAATAGAGTAGATAGAAAAGCAATGGTTTTGTTTCAAAGACACACACGGGGCCCATATAGCTCTGGCACTGCTCATTTAAACCAAGAAGGAAGGGACCAAAATCTAAAACAATTTTTACCTTTAATTTTAGAGAATTGAGCTTCTCCTCCCTTAGATGCTCTCTTAACATCTCTCGGTGAAGCCTCTCCTGTTCCATCGCAAACTCTCCAAGCGTGTACTGGCGTACGCTGTTGTGGCGCGTAGACATTCCCAGCGTGCTCCCCCCTTGGCTGGGAACGCTGGTGAAGCCTTGCCTTCGCGTGAAGTAATACACAGTAACGCAGTTAAAATGGACATTTTTTGTTCTCTTCCGCTTCTCCCTCTTCAAGATTGAAGACGCTGGAACAGATGCAGATTACAGCATGAACGGTAACTTCCAGTCACGCAGCAAATTCATCACTTGTGCAGTCCCACTTCCCCTACCAATACGCGACTGTGTACACACCCAAGTTCCGAGGTGTGCAAACTAAACGAGGAGGCAACGTTAGAAATATTTACCCTATGTGCACACCTAGAAGCCGTAACACACTGCCACAGTCATTATCCACTTCAGAACAGAAATTCTTGGCCAGGAGAGTTGCGTTTCCCCACAGCATTACAAAAGTTTTACCCTTTTTTGCAAGTAAATCCCAGCAAAAGGAACTTCTTTCACAGTGTCACCTGCAGGACAGCGATCCACTGACTTGCTGCCCTCCAAACCCCTGCCAACAAAGCAGCGTTGCGTACGACAGCAGCGAGGAGCGCAGCAGCCCAGCCTCTCACAGGTCTATAGACACGCGCTGTTGCTGTTCCGTCAGCAAGGCTTAGCTCTGACTACCCCTTCAAAGCACTGCATCACATTGCCAGAAAAGATTCCTCTCTCCTATCTAAACTGTGAGAAATCAGTGTCACAAAATCTGTAAAGGCAGTATGTTTAGTGTTTCAGACTGCCTCAAAAATTCATAACCATCGTCATCCTCACCATCATCACAGAGTAACGTAGGAATAATGCCGATCCACAAAGATCTGCTTCCCTTCATCCTTCTTTCTGCTGCCATCCGCTGAATACCCCTGTGTGTGTGTGTGTACTCTGATGCGCAGAATCTCAACAAACAGTTATATCTAGTCTTTTCTAGTTCTTTTCTGATTCCCCTCACACTTGTGCTTGGTTCCTCTTATACACACATGCAGTATCATGTGAAATAGATGTGAAGACAAATGCCAAGTTTCAACCGTTAAATACTGTTCTTTTTTATACAAACATTCAGTAACGCCTTTCAACGATACTGGTCTGTTGTTTCCCACTGGTAACAGCGGTGAGCCTTGAGAAAGAAGAGACACAAATGCTAGAGGAAGATCACAGGCACTCCTTCATTTCTAAAATGAGCAGCATGATTTACTTGATTTATTGCAAACTGTAGGATGTTGGGAATGTAGGTAAGTCACTGCTTTGCGGTTTACAGGCAGCAATTGGGCCGGTGTGAATGAGAGGCCTACCTGCCAGAATTCAGGCAGTAAAGTGATTTAAAAGGTGCCTGACCACTCTTGAAAGATTTGGAACCATTCTGTAAAAGCAGTACACTGCTAATCTAAAATTGCACTGTCCCTAGAAATTGGAAGCACTTGGCCTTCAGCCTTGGTTTCGTGTCAGGTCTGGTTTATAGTCACAGTTAAAACATAGCTCATTCTCTAATATTATTATGCATTGAAATGTTAATCACCACAAATGTAACCCCCCCACACCCTTACATGAAGTAATTCAGTCCAAAAAATAGCATCATATACTTAACAATATGAAAAACAAGTATATTAGAAAATATAGTCTGGTAACCAAACTGCAGACGGTACGGCCTACTGACATGATCAAACTATTTGGGGCTCAGTGAAACACTGAAATAGTATTATTTTTCCTAAATACTGACAAGCAGCTAAAAGTATGGTTTATTTTCTAAATAACAAGCTCTTCTTCAGATATGCTGCAGGTATAGATAAGATACTCATCAACCTATACAGAAGAGGTCAGCTGAGGTTCTACATTCACTTACAGGCTCTCAGTGAAGGGTGTTCCAAAGGAGGTGTAGGATGTACACAGAGAAATCAAAAGACAAATTCTGTTCCATTAAGCGTGTTTAAACCGAATCCAAGCTTAAGAAAATCTCATATCAACAGAGCCTGCAAAAATATTTTTAGGAAGCTTTCAGTGGGGGGAGAGGGCTATTTTGCTGGAAGAGACTACTTGATAAGGGGGGGTTGTCAGTTTTGCATGATATTAAATACTGTTTTAATGTATGTTCTTTTTCATATATGCCAGTTTCGAAACAAAACTGATAAAACCAAATTTTTAGGGTTTGGAAGATGGGTTAATTTTGATATTGTGACATTCACTTTTAAGTTAGCATGAAAGCAAATACTCTGAGTCAGAACCTTCACTCCTTACATGCTTTTAGACATAGGAAAGTGCATATTCAAAAATCCTGCTTCTGCTGAAGGAGGTATCTAAACCATTCTGGGATGTTTCCCATTCCTGATATAACATCAGTACAGTATTCATGTTATTTGGATCTCAACTGGATCTTGCCTCTCCTTCAAAAGAAATATTGACAGCTACTGAACACCAAGCAGCTTTTTTTACCAAGCTTTTTTTAAAGGAACCAGCCATAAATGGAATGAGAGTTTAAACTACAGTACAACACTGAAGGAAGAAAAAATAGATTAATCTTTAAAAAAAACCATATACACACACACACACATATATGTATATATATGCTTCATGAGGAAATAAAAGGTAACTGTGCCTCTAAAATGCCCAAGGTAGCAAATGCCTTTGAATCTTTATCTGTAAACTTAGTATCTACCACATATGGTCTGTATTTATCATAACTTGGTTTAGACCTTAGCTATGGAACTCCTGACATGGCTGTCAGGAACATCAAATTGGTTTAAGTCTGTCAGTCTCTTTATGGAAGAGCTGCTACTTTCTATACTACTTGAAAAATTATACTACTTCCTAGACATGAAGAAATCAACCTTACATTTTATTCACACACTACACACTAATAGTTGAATGAAGATAGGCAGAAGAGTCTGTAATCTCAGTAAGACTGTAGCTGTCATTGTTGTCTTAAAGAGCACATTAATGCATTTCTTCAACCTTTTTATAGTTTGTATCACCTCTAGTAATTAAATTATAAATGCCACACCATCAGAATTGTTTGGGTTTTTTGATAAATCAGTGACAAAAAATGTGTTAAAGTAGAATTAAGCTGAACTTCAAGAAACTGTAACAGCAATACCAAAAACCCTAATAGAATCATAGAATCACAGAATGGTTTGGGTTGGAAGGGACCTTAAAGATCATCTAGTTCCACCCCTTCTGCCATGGGCAGGGACACCTTCCACTAGACCAGGTTGCTCAAAGCCACATCCAGCCTGGCCTTGAACACTTCCAGGGATGGGGCATCCACAGCTTCTCTGGGCAACCTGTTCCAGTGCCTCACCACCCTCTCCATGAAGAACTTCTTCCTGATATCTCATCTAAACCTCCCCACTTTCAATTTAAACCTGTTACCCCTTGTCCTGTCAGTACAGGCCCTTGTAAAAAGTCCCCCCCAGCTTCCTTGTAGCCCCTTCAGGTACTAGAAGGCTGCAATAAGGTCTCCCCGGAGCCTTCTCTTCCCCAGGCTGAACAAGCCCAACTCTCTCAGCCTTTCATCACAGGAGAGGTGCTGTATTGAAAACAGCGTGAGAGCTGACATGCAGGTGTTGTAAACGTCATTAAAGTTCACAGGTTTATTTATTAACGTTACAGTTCCTGAGTCAGACAAATTGTGTGATAAGCCGTAGAAGTAAACAAGCATGTCAACATTCAGAGCCCTCGGATAACCCGTGATCATTTTTTTCTGCAACCCCCCCCACCTTTTGGGTTTGCTGCTGTCTCACCCAAGGGCTCATTAAAGGGCAGAGCTAAGGCTCTGTCAATACCTCTGTAGTCATCTCCCCTGTGGTGCTGCTAGGAACTAGTCACAGTGCATTCATATTTATGATGATGTTGTTTACAGGAACAGATGAGGCAGGAACTGCAAAGGAGAACAGGGTTTCATTTGATTACCCAAAAGCATACCCTAGAGATGTCAGTGAGGGGACCAGCGAATTGAGACCACCTTACTAACCCAAGGACATGAAAGGAAGCACAGTCAGCACTGCCAAGGCATGATGTTCTTGCTCTACCAGACTTCCTAAAACTCAATGTGACCTCAAAAATAAAACTATTACTGTTAGGTATCAAATGGAAACACTGAAAATTTTCCACCATCAGGGGCAAAGTGCTCTAAGTCCATTTTCTTCAAGCCAGCCAGAACTCAGATTCTCAGATCACCTTACCAAGAGTCGGGCGTTGCGTGCCCCGTACCTTAAACAGTACGTTCACATCAGCCGCAATGACTGCTAAGGGTACTGCTCAGCTCAAGACAGAGCAGGACATACAAAATGCGTCTTTTCTGATATATCGGAAAGCATGAACATATTTCCAGACAAAATGTACTGACATTAATCAAATAGTAAGGTCTTTGCAGGATGAGGGGCCCAGGTTGCACAAAGCTCTCTGGAGTCAGTTTCAAAGGTTTTGCAGGGAAGCAAAACCTCATAACCTAAAAATTTATCCACAGAGAGTGTAAACATCACACTTTCCCAGAAAAGGCCTAGTAACGGCTTCCTTGCTTGGCCAGTCTCAAGAAAGCATTCACACGCCACCTGCCCGAGTAAGAAGCGCTATCAGTGGATGCCACTATCACCTCTTCTCTGCAAAACGGGTGACACCGACACCAGCCTGAGCCTGCCGGCAGAGAGGTGGGGGTTGAGCTGCTGCTGGACACACACTGTCCGCGGGAACTATAAGGTGGGTTTTGAAAACAAACACCACCCATCTTGGGTCTAGCAGTTCATGGACAGTGGGGATGCCAGAGGGAATAGGAATATTCATCATCACCTAAAACTGTCCTATGGATCACACATGATGTTTAAGCACATTTATGTACTATGAGTCTGATATATTCCACTGAAGGAAAAATAATACTGCATTCTCATGTATTTAAACAATTAATATAATTTTTGGTTCCATGTTTCAAGATTATATGGAATTAAGTATTTTGACAGATATGTAAGTACTGTAATCCATAATATATCAATTATCAGAGAGAAGAGATGGAGGAGAGTGAACAGATGATACTGTTAAGAACATAATTACCACTACACAACTATCTCTCCACCATATCTGAACAAGGTCTTCAGATGTCTCCAAACAGGACTGTCAGAATTCCTCATGTGAAATAGCATCAACTGCTGAAATTCTGATTTTCAACATTGGGGTGGCTCAGTTTCTGGGTTGAGCAGAGCTCAGCTCAAGTTGTTAACCTGCGTGCAGGTTAACCTCATGGAGGCAAGTCAGCCCTGTAGGCCTGTCAGCTCCTTACTGTGCCAAAGCAGCTGCTGCAGATTCTGGGCTGCACCTGGAGGCAGCACAGTCCCACCCGCACAGCACTCGACCCGAGCTAACAGCCACGGCACAGGTGATCTGCACCACAGACCATTTATGGCAAAACTGGCACTTGTATCTACACAAGATTCCTGAACATGAGACCCAAAGAACTAAAGGAAAACTTTTAATAGCAAACAACAGTTTAACCCAAGTATGGTTAACAATCCTGGAAACACAACCTGCTCTTTGTGCTCATCCTTTTGCTACCTTTGTTCACAATGTGCCTGCACACATACACAGTAGGATGTGTTTATTCATAGTTTTCTCGGTTATTAACCTCTCATAACAATCCTCTTCATCCACAGCAGTTGTAGTTTATTTCGTAGCTACACGTAATATTTCTGCCATTTCTCTTTATGCACAGTTCCTGGCTGATGCATTTCTCTGCTATTGAACATACACAGGGTCTCTATGGTTTCCAAAGTTGAACTCCACCTGTATAGAGAGCCAGAGACCTGCAGAGTGGCACAATGCCTAAGTGCTAGATATCAGGGGGTTTTATTATAGCCCTTCAGTTTTCAATATTTCAGTAAGGTCCTTTTTCTGTCATTGACTGTAGTACGTAACAGAGGACTTCAGCAGTCATCCAAGAAGTTGAGATTTCAGTGACTATTCATAAGGCTGCACACCGACATGAAACAAGCTTTGCCTCCTTCAAGACAACCCTTTTCTACACATTACGACCCCCATGCCACCGCCCCACCACGTAGCACAGATCAAGGCTTGGCTCGGTGAGCCTGCCTTACCCAACCTGTGGTCTACTAGTCACGGGGAGATCAGCCATCAACTATTAAAAATAAACACGCAAACATCATTCTGGTTGTTCCCAGAGGAGGTAAATGATACACCTAAGTTGAGGACCATCTCCTACATTGGGACACTAAGTCATAACTTCTATTACCATAATTTTTATTAAATTAGTTGCAATTTAAAATGGCAACATTTTATCCATCAAAACAAAAAGTATGATTTTTATTGCCCAGTGCATAACAGTAATGACATACAACATGATTTATGGATCCTCTTCCAGAAAGACTACGCGTTCCTTAGATTCTTTTTAAGCTTATAGGTACGTGATCAGATGCATCAAATGGATTTTTCCAGACATGGTGTTCCCTGTATGTCTGTGTGAAACAGGAGGCCTCACTAATTCAGGTTTTATCATATTTATTCATAATATATCTCTTATGTCTTGGTAGCAGATGTCGAAGGCCCATCCAACTCCCAAATCCCAAAAAAAGCGTTTTCCAAAGGGGAAAATCAATATTTACACTAGCAGTCCAGTGTATCCTTATGAGAATCCTCCAAGTCTCATTTCCATATGAATAAATTATAACTGATGAAAAAGGCAAGCAACAGGAGTACCGTGCTGAGACTGAAACAAAGTCTGCCCGAATTGCTCTTGCACACACAAAAAGCGCTACACCGCTGCACGTTTCAGTCGCCTTTCCACATCCTCATTGCTCTCTGGGCGGCGGAGGCACAGCCGTGTGAAACCTGCGCAAGACAGAGCGCTTCCTTCTGCGCCTTCAGCCGCCAAGCCCCAACCCACCCCCCCACCCTGGGAAGAGATCCCGCTGGGACTGCATTTGTCTATGACATGCAAAACCGGCTTCCTAATTTTACAAAATCCTGATAGCAATGACATCCTAAGCCCACCATGTTTTTCAACATTTTTTACTGAGAAAACTGGTAGTTGATTACAAAACATAAATAACCTCAGTTCTGGCTGAACTCCAAGACATAAGCACTTTCTTCTGCTGTCTCAGCTATTCTCCTGATGTCAAAGACACATTAAAATCAATGTGAACCATATGGCTACCCAGCAGATTACTAGTACTCCTGCATCAATGAGGGCAAAGCAATTCATTGTCAACAGCGTAGAAATATCTTAGACACGTGAAAATTTCAAAAGGCTGAAATAAAACGTGTATGAAGCAGCCTTTTGGATTAAAGCTCTATCTTAGACCGGAGGAAATGCTGCTTTTCTTACAGTCTACTACCCATTTGTCTGCTTTTACATACTCAGTGCCATATAAACTGCTGTGGCAAGGAGGATTAACACCATTCTCCACCTGCTCCATGACTTTCCCACACAGTGTTTCATGAAGTTTAACACCACAGAACAGCAAAGCCTAATCCATCATGGTAGTCCCGGTCAGAACATCGCTTACAAAAGCCAGCACGCTTCGCAATCTTCATAGAAAACAAAAACTTGGGAAAAGGTCATATTCCAGAAATTGCTTCTACCTCTGCCTCCTACCCCACTGCCTCCCAAAAGATATTTTTCTAAGATTCTCCGTACACTACATTTACCAATTTTTAATGATGAAACACATTTCCTACATGCTGGAAATCCACATTAAGAGGAAATACTGTGACATACAGTACACCCTCCCAAAGAAACATGGGCTTGAGGGCATTTTCTGAAATAAATTCACACCTGGAAGGCTTGCAGGGAACTGCATACTCAGAATGTATTTCACTATACCTTCTAAGTGCTTTCCCATAATAAGCCAACATCACTACTTCTACCCCATTTAGATTTCTATTTACCAGCAATTAAACACACCTTAAGCTCAAAGCTCAGGTAATGCCTTGCATAAAGATTATTTAGGAGAAGCCAGACCTTCCTCAGATGTCAGAGGATTTGACACCTTCTTCCACATTCTGCATGGCCACATACATGAGGCAACCTCACTGTGTTAGTGACTCTAGACCTTTCAAAACAGTACTTTCAAGGGTTTGTGGAAAAAGTGCAATGCACACGGCTGTAGGGACTGTCAGGGTGTTGTACTGATGTCCTGAACAGCAATTCCAAAGACAGCTTGCTGCGGAGCTGATGAAACAGAGCAGCGGGTGCCCCAGCTCAACGGGGCAGTTGATAGGAGCTGAAATAGCATTGGGTGTGCTCCCACCCTGAACTCCAAGGAAAAAGGGAACAAATTAGTCCTGACCAATGCTGTGCATGCATGCTTGCACTGCTACTTCAAGATCAACATCCCTTTTTCTGATATGGAAAAGGGTCTGTGAAGTGGGACAGGTACGTGGACTGTTTAGTAATATGCCTTGGCATCCATTAAGGTAAATATGTGGTGTGACTAATGGCCTGCTGAATCAAACTGAAATTACCTCAATAGACTGAGAAAACTAAGCAGGAAAGATGCTAGGGATTATATCTGCCACTGATAATGAAGACACTCCATCACCGTTTGATAAGAGATTTAAAAATGTGCAGAGGTATATATATACACACACCCCTGACCAAGAAAATATTACATTTAATTATTATTTGGTTATGAACCTGGTAACAGTTGTCTATGCTTTATGGACTGCAATTTCATTTCCTGGCTCAGAAAAAGACGTCTGTAAATTAGGCTAGGGATTTGTTGTTGTTGTTGTTGCTCTCTTGATTTGTTTAAATGGATACATTGTTAAAGAAACTCTGTACGTAGCCCTGTGTAGTAGTCACAACGGTAGCACTTAGGGACATCTCAGTCATGTATTTTCTGCCACCACACTACCGGGTTAATTGCTGAGATCAAAGCTATCTTCCCGTGTTCTGCCCTACCTGAGAGATGCACAGCAGCTGTGTGCCTCATTCAGCTGCCAGGTTAAACTGACCTTAAGGCTAACGGAGGAGGATAGCTGAAAGGCTCTTGTTTATCTGACCCAATGCGTATTGTTTCAAGCATTGTGTTAATACTGAGATTCATCAGCTATTCTAGATAGGTTTATGTGCAAACTGCCTGCTCGCTGAAGCACCCGAAGAGCTGAAGCTACCAGTGATTAAAAATTATCTCTGTCAGGTCAATTAGAAAGAACAAATAAGACTTAGAAGGCCATGTTAGGCTTTTTTTGAAAGCTCGGTTGAAGAGCGAAGATATCAGTCTTGGCGTTGACTCCAGGTCATTCACAACCCACACATTTCCAGTCAGTAGAAGAGACTTTATACTGAACTTCAGCTGTTTCATTTTATATGAAAATGGACTGGAAGGAAGACAGTACACTGGATCTGGGAGTGTCTCACAAAGTAGGAGAGACAATGGTACAAAGTGTCAGGAAATGGCTTAGAAAGATATCCTCCATCAAGGAGCTACTCAGACATCTTAACAGAGACAAGGCATCTGGCCAGCTTTTCTTCTGCACCGGCTCTTTCCAGTCTGTTTACTGAGAATATCTCACAGAAATTTTCCTTTCCATATGCCCTTGGAAGTATGGATTCAAATATTCAACATAGGAAACCTCTTATCTTTCATTCTGGGAGATGAATGTGCTTAAAGAATGAACAAACACCTTTCAGTGTACACTGTTAACAGAGTCGTTACTGCACAACACATCTGCGTGTAGTTTTCAAGTGACCATCACTCAGTAGCTCTGTAAGACATCCGTATTCCTGAGGTGTGAACATTGACAATTTCTACATATTCTGCTTTGACAAGACAGGGCCAAGTACCTCAGTATGATAAGGTCATATTTTATCACTTCCTAGAACTCAAAATCATAGAATCATAGAATCATAGAATGGTTAGGGTTGGAAGGGACCTTAAAGATCATCTAGTTATCTAAAGATCATCTAGCATATCTAAAATATGCTTTTACAGATAGTATCATTTAAAAAAAAATGAGATATGGGAAAAAAACTGTACATCCGAAGAAAAGTGCTCCTGCCCTGAAAAGCATCCAACATCAAACACACAGCTGATGTCAACAAAATGAAAACAATGTGTATAAAATTTTCATCAATTGATTACTTAAAACATTCTTTCTGGAATCAAAGAGGATTTGGACCCTCACACCCAAACCCTAGGTCAAACTGCATGCAGCATTCGGTAGACAAATCAGTTACTAGGGCATTCACATCACACGCTACAAACATGATTCCTAGGCACAATCTAAATGACATAATTATAAGGATCATGTTGTGCAAAGGCAGTGATGAGGAGCCTCACCTATTCTTCGGCCCACAGACTTAAAAAACCAGCTTTATAGCCACTAACTCCAGTGGGGAGACGTGTATGCAACAGAGTTGACGGAGGCAAACTCCTGGTTTTTAAAACACACAGTTCACTATTAAAACAGTACAACCACCTAAAACAAGTATTATAAACTACAAATATAAACCATTAATTCATTCTTCATATGCTGCACACAATCTACCCAGCTTCATGAGCTTAAAATCAAATTCTTATCTATACACAAAACCATTGCCTGGTACAGAGACACCCTCCCCTACATGAAGCACTGCAAGTATGTGCCCCATACACAACATTCCTCAGTTCCAAATCAAGGAAGCTTGCTGTTTTCTCTGGAGAAGAACTCTCACTAATACAATACTACAGACAGCTGACAGGCACACTACACTTATCTAAGGAAAATAAACGTACCTAAAGCAGCTTCCCTACAGTACACCTGTTTGAAATACCTGCAGCACAACTCCCAGCATTAACTACAAACAGTTACATAGTCAAACAGCAAGTAGGTAGGGGCAACCAAGTGACTGCAAATCTTTACAATGACAAATAGTTTCATATAGTTAACAAGAAGGCAAGAGGGCGCAACTTTGCAAAGTCATTTTGAGCAAGTGACAAACTGAACACCCCTGAGTCCATTTTACCACTGATCAATTTAAAATCATCATGTTTATCTAACCATAAAATTTATTTTGAGGAACAGAAGGTATTCCTTAGATACACAACTTTAGTACTTACGAGTAAAATGATTAGAAGTGGATGGATTGACACTATCACCGCTGTCAGCACTTTCACTGCTAGAAATGTCATCATCCGACTCCCGCCAAGAGGAACAAGGAGAGGAGCCATCAACTTCT
>NW_010259983.1:48144-60950 GCF_000690775.1 Eurypyga helias
GATATCTAATCTAAACCCCCCTAATGTCAATTTAAACCCATTACCCCTTGTCCTGTTACTACAGGCCCTTGTAAAAAGCCCCCCCCAGCTTCGTTGTAGCCCCTTCAGGTACTGAAAGGCTGCAGTAAGGTCTTCCCAGAGTCTTCTCTTCTCCAGGCTGAACAAGCCCAAATCTCTCAGCCTTTCATCACAGAAGAGGTACTCCAGCCCTCTGAGCAGCTTCGTGGCCTCCTCTGGACTCGAATCATAATCTCCAAAAGTAATTTTGACTTAGAAGTACCAATAAGTTGCCATTTCTGGTCCTGAATAACCATTTAGTATGGAATTAGATAAAATTAATTAGGAGACCGTGAATTCATGGGAAAGAAAAGCATCGTACTCCAACCTGACACGTATGGAGATGGTTATTTCGCTAGAATATTATCTAACATTGCTTTCAGGTAGTTTTCCCATTTTGATGTCAATAGTATCCTTGGTTTCTAAGGTATGCTGTGTAATTCAAACAAGGAAAAAATGGGAGTTTCTTTTCAAACACCCTCACTTGGCCCCTCCCTTGACTGCCACAGGAAAATAAATGTTCACAATCAGGGATGAAATTAAGTAAGAAAAAATCCTTCAGAACACTACAGTTCCCACTGCCAAATATGTGTGATCTAATCAGTATTCACAGCACCCCTATAAGAAATACATTTGGTAATTCCAGTATTACAGACAGATAGAAGACAATGAAGTCACAAAGACTATATACCAATTTAGTGCTCAGTAAGTGCCTGGAATTCAGAAATTCCCCACTCCAGAGGCATCAATTGCCTCCCAAACTCTCCCACATGAAGAAATGAAACACCTAAAAATATTCCTGAGATCGAGTAGAAGATTATAAAGCAAAACATTCAAACAGAAATTTAGCAGCAGAGGTAGAACTATAACATGGATTGCACATAATTAGGAGAAGGTGTACCCTTAACTAGCTGAGGAGGGATCAAGGACAGCCAGAGCTGGCTCAGAGGACACACAGCTGCCACCATGCCACCCACAGCACTGCAGAGGCAAGCAGGGCTGATACGTAGCCAGGCAAAAAGTTTGTCTAGGACTGACGACATACTAGACTCACCGAGAAGGACACAAAACCTAGTGCTCCGGACTTACCGCAGGGTTCTGCCAGAGCCCACTGAAAACAAGAAAAAAAAAATTGCATTCCTCACTGAAACAGAACTTCTTTAATCCCTGCAGCTACCTTTAGGACTTTAATTTCCAGCCAGCTGCATTCTGCTCCATCCTGTAGGTTGGACAAGGTAACCCCCAGAGCCCCCTTCCAACCAACATTTCTATGGTTAGATGTTAAAAAGACCCCAGCCATCTGTCAGGAAGCTAATATATGCTAAACGACCACTAGTAAGAAAGACAAAGTTAAGGCAGAGACTCCAGTACTGGCCATACTGTTCAACAATTAGCACATTACAGAGTTTTGGCCCAGGCAACCTTGCACCCTCCTGGACAACACAGGATGAAGCAGGTGCCAGAACCATTCCCAGCAGGCAAGCTGGATGAGGGCACCTGGGTTTTGGCAGAAGGCTGACAGCTTAGCCACTGTGGACAAGAAGTATACCCTGCCACTTGGCAGCAGAATCCAGAAAACGCTATCCTTAGCCTGCGCCTTTTTGTCTTTTTAATAAATATGGAGTCATAGTCTCAGTGATGTAGCTGCTATGTTCTGACTCTGAAGCACAGCACTGCAGTAGATACTCTAGTATTTTTGCTCACACGTGGTCTAGTACGACATAATTTCAGTGTCTCCTACATATCCTACAGGAAACTGGTGTTGGAGCTTGCTCCTTCCTGGAAAAAAACAAAGCAAAAGTGTGAAGAGGTTTGCAACCAACTTTTGGCCTGATGTGAAGCCAGAACAGGATGAGGGTGGGTATATAAAGCTGAGCTAAAAAATAAAAACACACACCAACAAAACACCCAGGCTCACCAGGTTACAGTCTGTTGGACTAAATCTAAATCCTAATACAGCAAACACTGAAGTCTGCCTATAGGAAAAACTGGGACTGAGGTGGCAAGAATATCATGGTTTTGTGCAAGTGCAACAGAAAGCTAGTTCCAATTACTTGTTTTGCTTTGCCGACGAAGCATTTAACACTGTCTGCCAGCTCCTAAGCACAGCAGGAGGGAGTTATGAGCAGGTTTAAACTTGCCTTTGTAAGTCAAAACTAGACATTACGGATACATTATACAACATTTTTATGATATTTAATTACAAGGACTACAACGGAAGTTTCATAATAAGGCTGTTCATTCACCTCTTAGGAAGCAAAAGCTCTGAGAAGCTCATCTACGATTGCACCAGGTTTAATATCCTGTCTCCAGCAGCAGTCAATATTTAATGCTTCAGCGGAAAGCAATGGGATGGGAAATCCAGCCACAACCACTGCAGACACATGGCTCTGTTTCCTCAACCTTGCAGTCAATTTCCCCTAAGCATAAGGCTGGAACGTGGCTATACGACAGCGCACAGCCTCTTATAAATTCATCTGACTTGCTCTCCTGAGGCAACAAGTGTCATATTAGCTTACTGGGGGGAAAAGCCCACAACAAAACACATTCCCAAAACTACAGCCACAGATCCTTCAAAATCACAGCAGCTTCAGGCTTTACGATATTTTGGACAGTAAGGAGCAGCAGAAACACGCCAGTGTCTAGCAGCATGCCGTACTAGACAGAACTCCGCACAGGTACTCGCCACAAAGCGGCACGGCTGAAGAGAAGGCACCGCCGTCTTCTCGCTGTTCTATAGTGATATTTCCGTTTCAGTCGCCAGTAACGCTTATATTACAGGGGAGGTGCAGTGCATCTGCTGATCCTCTACGGAATTAGGAAATGCTTTTATACTTGGGGGGTGTGCAGGGAGGGAATGGCGATGGAGACGCAAATGGAACTACAGCACCGAGTTGCTCATCCCAAAGCCGAGGAGTCTGGAGCCGCCGGTGTGTTACTGCCCACGCTCCCCACCGCACAGTGGTGCGACCCTTAACAGCCTGCCTCTGGGGAGATCCCCAGAACATTCCACTTCTAATGTGGTACCTCAAGTGTTCATCAGCCAGAACAAGGAAGAGAAAGTCAGGAAAAAACTGTGAGGCCTGAAAACACTTGCACACTCGGCTACTATTCAAACAGATTCTTCCCAATTCTAGGTTAATGGTTCCCAGAACAAGACGTGGATTCCCATCAGAAGGTATCCAACTCCTGAGAGTAACACACAGGGAGCACTGGTCCCTGATACAGCCATGTTGAGCCTGCTCTGGGAACGGGTGCCAGATTCCCTAGAATCTGTTTTCTGGGCCAGAAACAGAATCAGGGGAGTGATGTGCAATTGCAACAGGTATGCATTCCCACATACCACAGTACGGCCGCCCCCAGTCGTGGTCACACCTGCTCAGTCTACCCCTGCGAGGGCACAGGGCCGTACAGATGGCCGATTGCTGCCTGGTGACCAAGAAACAGCTGCTCTCAATTGAGAGACCAGTAACTTTTAAATTACTCCAATGCCTTTGTCTTTGACTGTTCCTCAATCTAAATCCAAATCCTTTCCTAGAAGGTTCTGCCCGCCTGTCACCAAACGGCCTTCTTCCATGGCATCTGAGTTTTTCAGGGTCTCACTAACCGCTTTGAAGTTCCCCTAGCCTAAAGGCCGCTTCTGCACATACCCAGAAGATACAGAGATTTGAGATACCTGAATAACTTCATGTCCAGGTCTGCCTGGAAGCCTGAAACTTGGTGTTCTTCCAAGCAAGGTGTCTAAGAACAAAAGGAAAACGGAGTATGAGCGCAGAGCACGTTGAGAAGGAAAGGGGATGGAAAGGTTGGGCCAGGCCCAAGCCCATGAGTGATTGTTTATGCACCCGAAAGCTGGTTAATACAGTACAGCACTTGGCAGGCTACCTGTGCACACTCTCTCTGGACTATGAATCTTATCATTGTTTTCTACACAGGGAAACGGTCTCCACCTAAGCAGAGGACTACTGTGCTCTCCGCTAAGCTTTAGCTTAGAGGCAGCAATTACTGCACAGCAGATTTTGCTCTCCAACCTCCTGGTGAGTTCCTTAGCTGTTAAACTACTGTGTAAATTACAGGAAACCCATTCAGCAGCAGATCTTTACAGGAAAGATGTTTGAAGAGGAAGAGTGACCTGCTCTGTTCTTGAGGGGGAGGGTTTACATGCCTGACTTCAGGAGAGGGCACTGGACTGTGGAGCACAAGGAGCTTCCATAGCCAACAGCTGAGCTGTGGTTCGGTGCTGAAGGGTAACCACCTGGACGGCGGGAATTAAGACACTTAACTCTCAAGCATCTGACCTCTAATTGCCTTGCTTCTTAGACCCAGGGACTAATCCTGAAAACTTGCTCAGAAGACCTGCAGTCCTAAATTACCACAGCCTATCCTTACTAGATTAACCCCCCCTCTTTCAGCATAATGAGCGCGGTTGGAAGGACAGGGTATTTTACAGCCATCTCGACACTGCAAGGCCACATACGCTCCTCCCTACAGTGTGTTCCTGGACCTCCACACCAGTAAACAAGCTCTGCTGGCACGGTTATTTTGCCTTCTTTTCAAACACAATGGGATTCCAATCAATTCTAAAACACTTTAAAAGGAACTGTTTGAAAATGAAGCAGATGTATTAAATAATAGGATTTCTGGGGGAATGATAGCTTGGCCTGTTCATTTTCAAAATTCTTTTTCTGAACCTTGATTCCTCTCCCCTTCAATAAAAGGCAATTAGATTTCTTTAATTTATCTTCTGATCACCTTAAAATCAACTTGGCTCTCTTAACACCCTTAATTACACCTTTAAAACATTAAGTTTGCATATCACAGCTAATGTAATGTCAAGATTACAATTTAAATATTTAGTCAGGACTTCCCTATGAGGAAATATACCCTATATTACACAATGCTTGCTATAACCGAGAGAGTATTAACGCTTGAAATTAGAGTGACACAGTATTTAGTTGTAGCCTACAGTCTTTCTTTCAAAAGTATTTCCAGCCACTGTGACTCCAAATGTGGAGGAAGTGAAGTATAAATATCAACAATGAGACTGCCAAAGGGATGGTCAAAACAAATGGCTACAACAATTTAAATGGCTAAATAAATATAGGCTAAAAGTCAAGTCAAGGGTAAAAATATAAATTCATACTGCCTCTGGGAGGAATCAATTATGCTGGCTATTCTGACCCCTAAATATGTTCTTCTGAAAAGAGAAATATGAAGAGCTTCTCTTATTCTTTTTGCCCATTTTCTCCCATCTCCCTTGCAACTTTCATACATACCTTAACATATGTTTAAACTTTGCAAAAATATTTTTGAAGTATTTAATAGAGACAAACTGGTTTACCTGTGTTAAATTTTTTTTTTTTTTTTAAATTTTGCTGCTACAGTGGTTGAAAAGCACTCTCATTCCCAAGAACTTTAAGGAAAAGCAATTTTTAGTGGAGACATCTCTCCAGTGTCAAAGATGTGCCTAAACACATGAAAACTTGCCTAAATTAGTTAGCTTTAGAGAATGACAATAAGGACTAAATAACAGCACAATAGAAGAGGTAAAACTGGAGAGACATTATGAAAAGGTCATATAAAAAACTTCATTTCATAAAGAAGTTGGACTCTGATCCAAAAATAGCGAGTGTCAAGTTTCCTTCTCTGTTTAAGAGAAATATAAATGAAATAACAAAGCCACATGCCATCATGGTCAGTGCAGGCTGGCTATAAAGGAGAAGGCAAACAAAGCAGATAAAAAAAAATATGGGTGTCCTCCAAGTTGAGTTTTATCATGCAGCAGGTATTCATCTATGCCATGTATCTGAACACGCAGCTGAGGATTTGCATTAGCTCAGCTCACTTTGAACAAGCCAGCACAATCAGCAGATCAGTTGTACTAATATTCTCAGCAGAACTGATCTGTGAGGCAGAATGCTGCCCGAACACAGTTACGCCATTTGCAGTACCCTTGTGAAATGTATTCTTAGCTTCAACAGCCACCTCCGAAGTGTAAATATACACTGCTTTGGATATCAAAATAAATACACAGTAAAGGGTCATATGATTGCAAAAATTAAGCAACGAATAATTGGCACACAGCATATCTCTGCAAATTCTGTTGCTCTTCTAACACAGGTTTTGTCACACACCAGTAAAATTTAATTACATGTACATGTTTAAAGTAGATGTTTAATATGCCTTAAAAAATATTGTTAATAAGAATTCACAAAAGTGAATAGCACTAAAAGTGCTCTTAGCTTACTATGCACCAAATCCTGAGACATTAAAGAACCGCCAGTGCACAGCCAGCAGCCATTTGCGTTTTAGTGCTGCTGCAGTGTTACACAATAGGCATGCTCAGCATGTTCCCTAATGGAGACTGTTTCAACTTTCCTCTCCTTAATTCAGCATCCAAATTCCAGCTTGGCAGATGATTTTGCCCAACCCAATGCCTTTGTCTTGTCACATCCACCCATGAAAAGGCACAGCTGCTGATATTCCCTCTCCTATGCCTATACAAGTGCCAACACAGATCTGGGAGCTCCAGGAGCCTCCAGGTTTTCTGAGAGGGAGAACACGGAAACTGGTGTGGAGCCCCTGACACTAAAATGGTCAAATCACGCTCTTCTGACTTCACTAACAAGTGATTCAAAACTTACAATACGAGCTTGGTTCTTTGCATCAGACAGCTTACAAGCAACCAACCAAAAGATTTGGGGTGGATGGGCTCTTTATTTTTCCCTTTATCTTTTTTTTTTTTTTTTAAACACCAAAACCATAAAAGCCTCCCATAATACCTTGTTTTATCTTTGTAATAAATGTTAAAATTAGGAATAACATCAGTAACCCACTTCTCTAATCAGGTCACAGGGCTGCGCGCATTTTTAAAATACCAAATAAATATCTGTGACAGCTGTTAGTAGAAACTTGGTGATAGACTGGCATCTCTGGTAGACCAAAACACTTCTTGAAGAGGGCACTCTGTGGCTATTTTCTATTGGCAAGCTGAAAGAAAATAGTAGAACAGCAACTCAGGAATACCATAAAACCTATTATATTCTTTATCAGAAATATTTGAGGAAGACTGTATGAAACAGGCCCCTATAAAACAAAAGTAATTTTGGCCAGCAGGAGCCAACATTGAATTGCCACCAATGAAATGAATATAGTTCCAAGGCATGAGAGTAATATCATGACTTCATTCAAGGCTTGGCCTCAAGTGAAGCCGGAATTAGTAATAAGATGTTTAAGTGCATCTTTCTCCCTGGAGAACAGAGTCAATAAAACTATTCATACTGGAAAATATAAATTATTAATATCTACTGGAAGGCTGTGATGTTTTGAAACTACTATCCTCAAAAATAGCTTTATGGTTATAATAATTTAAGTTTTGTTTCTAAATCAAGGACAATGCACAACCAACATATAATGTTAAAATCTGCAGGTTTAATGCACACCCAAGACAGTAGACATTCAGGCCCACAAAAAAGACACTTAAAAATGAAAGACGTAAAATTAACATTTGTTTCTATTACTTGCTTTTTGACTTTTCGTCATACATGGTGTGTCCAACCAGGAAAATCACTATGTTTATTTAAAACACCCTAGAGATTTTTAGCAATAATAGCATTTCAACAGGAAACACTGTTGGGGGAATTTCACCAAAAACTCCATAACATGCACAACAAATTACTGAATGCAGGAAATAGTGAACTTAGACAACAACTGATAAAATTTCTCCTGCCACAGACGTTTATGTAGAGCCTTGACAATTCATCTTCTCTTCCAAGAGCAGCACAAGGTAAAAATAAGCTACTCGGTTATCAGCTAGAAATTACAAGTGTAATTTAATTTCAAATTTATAGAAAAAAAATAACGGAGAAACCAATGGAACTTGATTGTTTATAGACTTGCCACTTCTCGGTAGATTAGCTGAGGCACAGTACAGAGTCTGGTTCACTGATGCTCTTCCCCAGGGTCACGGTGTTTAAGTATTCCTCTATGTGGTCACTTTGCTAATCAGGGATTTAGTCATAGTGCAAATTTTTTTCCTTAGTGTGAACTAACAGTGTCTCTCTTTTCCATCTCACCACCTATGTGCACAATACTTGAAGATCTACTACTTCTCTTTCAAGCTCAGCTGAAATGAAGTAATGGATTAAAAAAGCTAGTAAGAAAAGTATGACAGACATATTGGACGATATGATAAGCATAGAGAAAGCATAACTGCATAAGCCTATTTCCCTGAGAAATCAGCCAAAAAGGACAGCTACACAAAGATTTCAAATTCTCAAATACAGCGACCACAGCATCACAGAATGAGATGGTTGGTTTTTTACTAAGAGAGACAAAACACACGTAATCAATAAACTAACACATTTCTCTGTAAGCCAATAGTCTTCTCAGTAATTTCAATAACTGACAACCTCAAAAAGTAGGATTTTTAAAGTGCCTACTCATTCTTTCCAACAGCAACTTCAGACTTTTGGCCAGCAAAAGCTAGACGTAGCACCTTACTCACCTGTGCGTGTGCACCTTTGTATATGCGACACAAAGGCGCAGGAAGGAAGAGTATATGGTGTTACAACAGAGCTATAGACCACAGTAAGGCTGACCTAAAATTAGGTCCCCAGTGTGTTAATGTTGAATGCTGACTCTCTTCTCTGTTTTGTAATACTAAAGAAAATCTGGAGTTTATGGCTGTAGTGACTTGGCATCATAACAAACGTGTCTAAAACTCCCTTTCAGTTCACTTTATGATTTAAAGCTGAAAACTCTTCCAGCAGGCTGACAGAAGAGGCTGCAGGTCTAATAATTAGTATGTACCCATCCAATTCCCAAGGCACTCTTGTCACGGAGACAGTGATGAATAAACCTAAGCAGCTAGCCCATTCCCACAGCAACGCCTGACTTGTGAGCACCTTATAAACCATTCAACGACATCTCAGCCAGGGGACTCTGCTGGGACAAAATTAATTATCTGCCCTACGGTCTCCTGAAAAGCACTGCCGTGAAGGTATGTGGTTTACGCTTTCAACCCAAGGGGTTTTTAAATTTGATATATTTTATCATATTTCCATTTTATTGTTTGTTTAGAAATAAGAGTGGGTGAGAGGGGCATAATGGTAAACAATTGCGGGACTTGATTGAAAGCTACAAAGTTAAACCTTGAGCTACTCTGAAAGTGAATGGTTCAATAAAGACTCTGGTGCTAGGAGGGAGCAAACCAATGGCAGCTCTGCAAGCACTCCAGGTCCTCCCCAGAGTCATGGGGTTTCCCTTCTGCCCCCTCCCCCCAGTAAAATAGTTGAAGACAAAAATCTTAGCTTGAGAACAGCCTCCTCAGCTGGCACAGTTCATGTTGCAAGTAAGCAATGCTTAGTTCCATTTGTTGTCTGCACTAAAAACAAAGAATAAATACATTTTGTAGCTTTCAACATTTTTTTGTTTACCCTTTCGCTGCCATGCAAATGGCATTTCCTAGAGATTGCTATCGCTTAGGAAGTACAACTAAAAAAACATCTGCAATCCAGCTTACTTTAACATGTAAACATTACATTAAAAGGAGACTTTGTTCAATTATAATGAACAACAGACTTTAAATCACTGAGAAGTTCATTATCAAATTCAATTCCCTATTCACAAAATCCCAACCTCCTCCTGACGGCACCACACACAACCTTGGCCTATTTCATCTTCCCAGAAGTACCAGCCAGCTGCTCCTCAGGTAGGAGATGCCCACAGGCACTGGAGGAGCCCTGGCCCGCACACATAGGCAGCCCAGGGAGGTGGGTTTGAAAAAGCAGCTCTCTTGCCCTGCTAACCTCCCAGCAGGGAAGCGGGAGCTGATCCATTGCCTGTCCCTCCACAGCAGTTCCTGCTGCTTTCAGCAGACAGCACTTTCACTGCAGGGTGCTAAAGATGCCCAGGCCAGCTTTGGACCACCTCGCTGAGGTATTGACACCAGAAGAGCTGCAGCAGCGTAGAGCTCAACGCTGACCAATTTACCCTAATCTGCAGCACAGACAAAAAACATGATTTATTTATAGGTATGTACAGAAATGATTTACCAGTATGAAATAAATAAATAGGAAGTGACCCCAAATTCCTCTCACTCCCCTCAAAGGGGCAGCATGCTAATGAAAGCTACAATTACTGCAAAACCTTGTATACTCTGCAGCCTGATCCTACCTAACAGTATCACTTGATTGCATTTCCTCATCAAAATCCAAGGACTACATGGGATTGTGAATCTACAATGAGTAAATGGTGTTCTAGTTCCTGCCCACATCCCTCAGAAGGACTGATGAGGATCAGGCTCCATACCATGTAGCCCGTATTTCCTACTTCACACTAGACAATAAAATAAATATGCAAATTCCTACTGCTTATAAAAGAGCAGGATAATAACCAGCCCCAAACTCAATCAGGACATCCAGTTAAATATTTCATGACGTGATTTAGAAAGCAGTAACTGAAAGCCATCTATCTTTCCATCAGAAAACATAAATGCAAGTGGTTCAATGCCTTTTGATGTTAAGTTTTAAGGCGTATCCTTGCTTATATTTTGGCATTTAAACATAGAAAAACCTGAAAAACTCAAGCAGCTCCTCTTCCTTTTATCCCTAATTTTGCTTTTAGAATACTTACATGTTAAGCAGATTTTGCACTAAATTTTTATAGTGATGCACATTTATGTTTCTTTTCCCACTTCCCCTATTTCATTGTAGAAAAAATAATATGAAGTGATGGAACACTGAAGCAGAGTTCTAGAAAGACAAACATTTTTGGAAGGTGAGGGATAAGACTACAGGAAGGGGAGTTGTTGGAGAAAACTATACATAAATCTGAAAGAGGAAAACGCCCACAATTTTCCTGGGGCTTTTTTTTTTTTGCTAGCAGTTATTCACAACTCCCATTTATTACAGACTTCATTAGAATACTGTATCCCTATTTGTGGAAAGATAGAGAAACTAAAGCCATGCTATTTATCCCAGAACTGTTTTAACCTAGTAAATATTTTTTCTTGTGTGTATTTGTAGATGAGTCATATTATTATTTATTTACATTCAATCCCTTTTTCAGTGTAAAAAACCCTGTAGAAGAGCAATGAGGCAACAGTGATCAAAAGTCATCGGTAGGACTACAAATAATGTCAACATTTTAAAGACGTGATGGTGTTCCGCGATGTTTTACATTTATAATCTATTTCTTCCCAGCATCATAGCTGGTTCAGAGCCACGACAGATACTGATGGTCTACATGTAAATTTATCTTTCAGACAACTTTCGCAACTTTCCAATGGATCACACCTGCCTTGCTTCAGCATGGTCTTGCTTCCACCTGCTTGAAAAGGGGGAAAAATACCCTTAAACTACCCTTTAAATGCACGTAAGAGTTTTAGATGGCAGAATCCTCTGTTGCTATTTTGGGGAAAATATTTAAGCTTTGGAGTGAATTTCCAAGCATTTGCCATTACGTACCTAAACCATGACTCCCATATCTTCAATTAATATTAATATCAAAATTTATTACTCAGCTATTACACCTGTTCAAATCAACATGTTTTTCAATGAAAGTAAATTCCTCTTTCCAATAAACAAATTAGACCAAAAATCAATAAACATTGTGGCATGCTTAAACCAAAACATTACAGGCCAGACTCGGGCCTCTCAGATCTACAAGTAAATTAAGACTGGCAGAACTAACACTATACTTCAGTCATACTGGAGATCAGAATCACATCTGTCTCCAAAATGTCTGACGCGTGCAGAAAGATTTAGTTCTATTTATGACGCTTACAGGAGCTCAACATCCAGCATTCAAACTGCAGCACAAAATGTTGATATAAACCCTCATTTCAGTAGAGTTTAGACAGGGGAGAAGCGTTTTTCAGAATTACCATAACTTGGCAGCAACACAGAACACCTGTTTGCTTCAGGAATTCGTTGGATCTTTTACTTTAAAGACCTTCAAATAGCTTAATACTGTGAGCACTCCAGAACATCAAGTGCCTGATCCACAGGAAAAACATTTGAGTTTTGTTTCCTGCGTGCATATATGGAAAAGGCTGGTGTCAAACTTGTGATTCCATTATAACAGTGGGAATGGCGATCCGTAGGGATGTTCCTATTGTTATTTCATTGCACACTATTTTTTTCTACGTACTACTTATTCCAAGTACCTACCTGCCTCATGAATCTAAACTTAAAATCTGCTGTACGCATTTTAGACAAATACAGTGATTATATGGTAATTGTGTGATATACTGCTTTATGTTCTCTATTTAAATTAGCATAGAGCGAAACGTTCAGTGTATCGCATCCACTCTGATGGTAAACACTGCAGGTGTTACTAGGATTTCACCAGTGCTCTCCGTAAACAAATTGCTAGTTGTACACGAGAACTGCGATGAAACAAACACTTCACGCACCCTCAGGTCTATTGTCTAAACCGGGAAGATGCCCGTTTCAGAGAGCTGCCAAGCTAGATCTGGTTTTTATACAGAATTACCTTTCATAGGAAAAATGTGTTAATGCACTAATTGCAAAGCACATTCACTCAGCTTTTAGTAATGGCTGTAAGTAGGAAATTTCGTGTTTGCAGACACACCGCATTCCTACATCCGGCGGAGCGTGGGTACTCAGCCCCAGCCCGAGACGAGCCCAACGCAGAGATCTGCAAGGGTCGCACTTCGGCGCAGCATCCGCCCAGGACGGGTCCGCACCGCCGCCCGGAGAGCCCGAGAAGGCCCAACACGCGGC
>NW_010259984.1:0-8565 GCF_000690775.1 Eurypyga helias
TGGGACCGGCATTTAGGGAGGCTGGGGGTGCCCCGGCTCCCACGGGACCGTCCCGCGGTGCAGTTGGTGATGCAGGGTCCCGGGGCGCGGGCCTGTGCTCGCTCTGTGTTCACAAGGGCTCCTGGCCCCTGTTGTTAGGCCAGGATTAGCTCTTCCCAGCTTTCCAGGTTAACTGGAAGGACCCTTTCAGCTCCAGAGCTGATGGATTTGGCAGCCCGTGGCTCAGGTGCAGAGCTGCTGGGTGTTAAGCACGATATGCATTTGATCTGCCTGTGTCTGAGGGTCCGTTGGGTCCTTGAGGACACCCCGATGGGCTCGCGGTGCCCGCTGACTCTGCATGCGCAGAATTAGCGTCTGCCCCCCATGGGAATGGGGCCTGAGGGGGCAGGAGCTTCACCCCATATCTCCAGCACACTTGAGCCAAGTCCTTGAAGCAGTACAGGCCGGTCAGGAATGACTGTATTTTCCTGGAACAGGGAGGGAGCTATGGTTCTGCCCGCGCAGCAGGAAGCCTGAAGGAGCAACACAAAGTTTGGAAGGTAAATATGGATTCGTTGTAAGTACCAGAATATTGCTTTCTGTGTTGCAGCACAACAAGGAGGAAGCAAAAGTATTTGTTTTCACTGTCAGGTAATTGCTGTTGATGGAAATGAAAGACCATAAAACTGGTTCAGGTGGGAGTTGGAGTTTGTCCCTGGGCTTTGTTAGTGAAACGGAAAAAGGATGTATTGTAGCCTACCAGTTGTGTGTTGTAGCTTGTTAATGTAATTTCTGAAGAATAGCTTGGTTTTAAAATCTGGTTTAATCTAGAGCAGGATGCAATCTTTACAACCTGTCATCACAAGTTTTATTGCCACAAGTTTCTTTGCTTTTGTGGCGGAAGTTTGTATATTAAAAGGACATGAATGTCTGAGGAACTTACGGATATATGGGGACAGAGGTAAGTCATGGACAAGTGGAGGAGAACTCAAGAGGTCTCTGCCAGCAGTAGATAAAATGAAGTCAGATAGAGTTAGGGTGCAGTTCTGCTCCTGAGAGTCCAGTCAACTTTGCTGGGGCCTTTTGTCTCCGGATTTATGGCAAGGATACACTGCTGGGAGGTGGTGCAAGTATGGTCTGTGCAGCAGGTGCACAGATGTGTAACCTTGTGTGACCACTTAGCACTGAAACCTGTTATAAGGCGCCCAAAGTCGTCTTCTGCTTACACTAAAGCTGTTAAATAGTAACCTGTTAAACAATTACTTTTCTGTGATGACACTTGCCTGGTCCCATTTAAAGGAACGGTTTAAAGAGGTTTATGACCTCAGTTTTTTTTTCTTTGCTGGCCTCTCAGTTCTTTCCCACTAGATATTTCCACCACTTCACTTAGCGTAGTCAATTAAATAATAACTTTGGTGTTTGTGCTAACTGTGAGAGAGGGGAAAGGGGGATTGGGATCACCCTGAAATGGATCTGTTACTGCTGGCAGAAAAATCCACTCCTCCTCTGGGCTGCTTGTGCCCACCTCTTTTTCTTCTTACCTTTCTTCTCCCACTGGAGGCATCCACAGCTCATTTCAACCAAACCAGGAAAGCACTGCCAAGCGATTGGCAAGTTGGTTTGAAATTAGAGTTCAGCTGACCTAAGTCGCTAGCCATAGCTGCAGTTTTGTAGTCACAGGGTGAGTTAATGTTCTGTATTGGATTGGGTGTTTTTCAGGGCAGGTTTTCTGATAGATCAGCCACCTGAACCATCACTGTATGTATGTCTGACAGAGGGAAGCAGGGACTTGTCACTGGGGTGGGAGAGGGGAGGAAGGTGTAAGGATGCCCTTCCCCTAACCTCTGCAACCTCAGAGAGGAGGTAGGAAACTCCTGTTGGGTGGGAATGATTATAGGGTTTGCTGCTCAACTAGTTATCTGTTGATGGCTGGTGGGGAAGGTGGTGGAACATGCCTAACGAGATTAGCAAGGTGATTCACTTCTAGGGGCGAGAGGTGTTAAAGCTGCACCAGGACACTGGTATGACATATAATGTGTAAGCATGAAGGAGCAGACCCTTGATCTTTTGGTGGGATACTCTGTTATGTGAAAAGGTGGTAGTTTTCCTCCATTCCTGGGGAAAAAGCCTGTGTGGTTGGTGAAGTTTTCAAGTTGCCATCTCTGACACAGGGATACTGGTTGGTGTTGTCATTCACCTGGCTGAGGAGGAGTCGTTTCGATTTCTGTAGTAAGAAGGGGCAATAAAGTTGAGAGAAGAGAGGCTCACACCTTTGCTGGCCCTGGGGCAGCCTCTGAAATTCCCAGGTTAAGAGAAACACTTGGTCTTGGCAGATGTGCTTACCTGAAAGGAGATTTTGCTTTAGCTCCCCTCCTGTTGTTTACCAGGAGAGCTAGTCCTCTATCCCACCCGCTTCCCATCAGGAGCGTGGCAGTGTCCGGTGCTGGCGTTATCCTGCTAGCTGGGCTACTGGGAGGTTAGGGGTTACGTTGCAGACCCTGGTGTGTCATTTGGCATGGTGCTAGGGTGGCTTTGCTGTTAGCACGCAGGGAGGCTCGTTTTGCTAGTGTGAGCTGCCGTCACACCTTTTGCCTACAGTGCCTTTTGTTGTCTTACTCAGCAGCTGGCTCAGGCTTGCTGCGAAATAACAGTGCAGCTGGTTCCTGTCATGGTACCTATAGTAAAAGGTACTGTGCATCATCTTCTCTTGAGGGGTTTCAGCCTAAATTTGAACAAACAGGAGGAACTCTACAAGATTTCAAACCAAGCTGCCACCACAGTCTCACTCTTCGCTGTGGGTCACGTAGGCACGTGAGCCTGCCTTCTCCCTTGTGCGGGATGAGCTGGGATAGGGAGCTCAAGTGGTGAGAAAACGTCTTGGTTTTTTCTTTTCCAAGTTTTCCAAGGACGTGGTGCTTTGTGCAGCACTGATACTAGGACAGGGAAATGGGGCTGGAAGGAGTGCTGATCAAGGCTTGCTGGCAGCATTGTTCAGCAGCACCTGCTCTCGAGCTGGACGAGTCTCTGTTCTTGGCTGAAAAAGATTTTTGAACAAATTTCAGCCTCGTGAATGTTTCTGAGGTGTTGAAATAGTTTTTTGATGGCAGGGGAATTGGCTATTTGTAGTCTTTCTGGGACAGAAGTGGAGTGTTTTGATGTCAGCTGGCTTTGGATTGTGTTCTAAGTGCACCTTTCCCCTATGTCCCCATTACTTTATACTATGCTGACTTCTCAAAATAGATTATGGATGATAAAATTCAGAAAAGGCTGTGATTTGTAATGGAGAATTTTAGGCCAATATATTTTTGGTGTCTAGAAGGTTAGTTATGGTAATTGTCTCTGAAACCAATAATTGCTGATTCAAATGTTGTGATTAGACAATATTACAATAACTCAATAAGAATATTTACTTATCAGCTTCTCTTATTTGAAGATCAGCAATTAAAAAAGGCAGAGTGAGGAGTTTGCCACATCGTGACTGAAGGTATAAGGAAACAAAAACCCCTGCAGGGAGATCAACACAGCAGCGTCTCTTCCACGTCCGCTAACAGCCTGGCGTCACACGACTTTGGGAGGATCTCTGTTACGCGTTCTGAAGAACAGCTAACGTCAGAAGTACATAACCGTGTCGCATAAAATTTGATAACAGCCGTAGAGTAGATGGCTCAGCTTCCTCCTGGGATTCGCTTCATCACTTCATTTTCACGAGATCAGTGGTAAGTCTTGAAGTGTGGTGGTGATCTTTGTTTTGCACAAAGTGAGTTTGTATCTGGGGAAGAGGATTTTTTTGCTTTTCCATTGCTTAATGTATACAACAAGAAAATGCGGCCAGTTGTACAGTAAATAAATATTGCTGACATGAGAGAGTTTGTTGGGGGAACCCAGACAGACTCTTATTAGTCAGGTGTGCTTGAGAATTAAAGCCTTTAGTCCCTTCCTTTGCAAGGTATGTATTCAAAGGGATAAATTGCAGGTTTTTATTTACAGACTCTTAGGTGGGAGGAGTGCTCGAAGTTAGCTTTCTTTTCTTAACCAGAAGTGTATTTTCTCCCCCATAATTTGATATATAATATAGATTTGTAGAATTACAGTTTTAGTTCTTGCTACTGTAACGTTTAAAAAAAACCAAAAAAACACCTCTTTGCTTTAGGAAAAGTAATCCTGGAAGTTGGATGGCATCAGTTCTTGTGTTTTCTGAGATAGAATACTAGGTCAATTGTGTGTGAATAACAAAAAAATAACAAATGAAAGACCAAGGACTTCCCATTTGAGCAATTTTATCACATGATTTTTTTAGTAGAGCAGCAAGGACAAAGTAATTTCAGTTTTATCACTTGTGAGGATGCTTTCACTTATGGGGGTGAATAACTCAACTCACATGATAACTTGCTCTTTTTTTTTTTTTAATGTTCTCATGAATATGCCAGAACTATAAAATCCTTGTTATGAAAAAGTTTGTAAGGTATAAAATGATTGAAAAAGATTAATTAAAAATTAGGGACCATAGTGGACTGTGTAATATCAGGTCTTTGTATATATGTACTTTTATTTACAGATGCTAATTTTAAGATCGAAGCTAGAAGGAGACAGTAGACACACTCTGATCTCTATGTATTGTTAAAAGCACAACTCCACAAAACACTCTCCTTCTTAAACAACTGAAACATGCTGCAGAGGGTGAATGGAATAGATCAGATTGTTATCTTTGTCTAATGCTTGGAGTCAAGGGATTTTTAGATGCCCTTTTGAAGGGCAGAGGAAGACCCAAGGATGGAAGTGAGGGAAAATTCCTTCCCAATCCCAAAGCTGTTGATTATGTTCATGTGCTCCAGCTGACAGTACACAGTACACAGTCCCTCCGTCCATCTCCAGAAATGGCTGATTTCTATTGTTACAGAGGAAGGCAAAAGTAAAGCAAAGACCGAAAACCAGTAAGGAAATAAAGAAGTAATAACCCACAGTAGCCAAACTGACAATTCACATACCAGAAAACCAGATGAGACAGTGAAATGTGAAATCTGATTATCAGTGGGTTTAAAGTTGAACTGCCTCTTAGTAGCCCTCAAAGGCAGGCTGTAAGCAAGGCAGAACAGCTGTGTGGCCTCCAGAGCACTGCCGTGTTGTCCTGCCCGTACCTGTGTGCTACCAAGCTCCCTCCCAGAGCCAGATCACAGGAGACGATGTGAAAGCAACCGAACTGCCAGGGTGGTTCTTCAGGCTGTGGGCGGACGTGAGAAAAGTTGTCTTCCACTATTCCAAGATTACCAATGACTTGTGTGAAGTTTTTATGTAACATAGTGCTAAAAATAATCTGAATAAAATAATTTTCAAATACTCTTTTTTTATATATATTGCAGGTACAGAGCCTTCATTTTCTCTCTCACTTTCTGGTTGTATGTCAGCTTCCATTTATCAAGGAAACCTATTAGTATAGTTAAGGTAAGCAAGGTTGCGTCCTTGTTTAAACATCCTTCTGCTCCTGTCAAACACGGAAGTAGTCATCTTTTTTCAGTATTTCCCTTTGTGAAAGGCAGTGTTCAAGTTTAACTTGGAATGGTTTAAAAGATTAAAAACTGATAAAGCTAGTATGCAGTGACATTTGCTCGATAAACTTTAGTGACACCACACCTAGAATATTGTGTATGCATCTAATCTTTGGGCTTCAGGCTTGAAACAGCTGTGCCTACACTTAATTCATGTGATTTAATCTAACTGTAGATATTTAAGAGTTTAAAGGTTTACATTCATATGTTTGAGAGAAGATGTTCATATCTGATGAGTCAAACATGATAAAATTCTACTGGCATTTACAAGATTCTTCCACGTACTGTTGAGCATCATAGTCCTAGTTGTCTGTACACTTGGGACTCTGTTCCCAGCCAAGCTGGTAGCAAAATATTACCTAAGTTTGTTAGTTTAAACTTCGGCCTGGTTAACTTGCCAAACACAAACCACATCCCCCAGGGCTGTATTGTATATGACTGGTGAGTAACAATGGGCAACGCAGCTTGATGTTAGTGAAGAATTTCAAAATTCTTCACTATCAGAAACACCAGTTGACGGGTGCATGTTGTTCCCAACCACGTAATTGCTCTTTCATGTAATACTGGCTTCGCCCAGGAGAACACCAAGCAGTTAAATGGCTGACAATTTTACCGATTTCAGTGGGTTTGACGTAGGTAAATACAGAGCTGAAATTGTTAAATTTTTTGCTGTATGGGGATTAACAGTCACAAGTGAATTTTTCGTTTTCAAATTTCCTTTCTGTATCAGGGAGAGCTACATAAGCATTGCGCTGCTTCACGTGAAGTTGAACTCGACTCCTATAAAGAATATGCTGCCCAGATTCAGCCTGTCAAAAAGCCATCTAATGTATCTCAGTGTGGTTGGGAGCCATTTGGTAAGGGTTGCTTTTGGGGTGGGTTTTTTTTTTTATTTGTTTGTGTTTGGTTTGGTTTGGGTTTTGTTTGTTTGTTTTTCTTTATAATAATGAGCTCATATTCATAATTGTATTATTTACCTCTTTCTATTTCTTCCTCGTGTGTGGAGGGATTCAGGAGGTGGGGGGGGAGAGGGTGGTGTTTCCCATGTTCTCACTGATTTTTTCCAAGGAAAGTTAAGTTGTGACTTACCTTTTGACATCTTTCCTACTTAGTCATTTAAACAACTGACATTATTTTAATTGTTATAATTGTGAGACGATTTCAGTAGATCAGTTTTCAGTCAGAAAATGGGATTTGTCTTTAGAATGTCTATCAAGGAAAAAAAGGGTGAAGAACAAAATGAATCATTATAAATTTCTGCTGGTTTAGTTCAAGGTCCAGCAGTCATTTAAATGAAATTACTTGGTGTTTATCTAAATTGGAACTTTGCAGAGTCCTTATCTGCCAGAAAGAATATTTTCCTCCCCATTTTAATGGAGAAAAATGGGAGACTTTATTGCAGAATAAAGCTGACAATTTACTGAATAGCTTATGAACCTGGCCTTTCATTTAAATAGAAAAAATATTTGCCTACTTACAATTAAATCTGAATTTAATTGTATTTGAATTTAATAGAGATTTTGAATCATTCCTTGACACTTTTGTCACTACCAGGGTCATCAGTAAAATAGAACAGTCCTTTCTGTCAGTGTGCCAGTCCAGTCTATCTAGCCATCCATTCTAATTATTCTTTAATTAGCAATTAAAAAATAGCTCTGCTCTGTTCAAAGATAATTAAAGATCTGAGCCCTGGGTTTTCTGTGGAAAAAATTATGTATTAACTTCCTGCTGCAAGGTAATCAGTCTACTGGAATTATGTAGTCCCACAGGGTTCCAAGTGCACTGGGATGCAGTTAAACTTGGTTGCTGTTTCATGTCCCTGGACCAAGGGGACGCTGAGTTTGCCTGTCTAAAACACTCATTAGCTCCCTTAATGGAGGCTTCTGAGCTCCAGTGTCATCCTTTTTCCATGACCACACAGGTTATTTTGAAGCTACCCCTTTGGGATGGCACTCTAGACTTGTTCTTTCAGGCAACATAGCTGGCAAGCTGGGAGTAACACTGAAAGAAGAGGTGCTTTAACAGCTGTGATGTTGTTCTCAAAGTCAATGGGAATTGTGGCTTTTGGCAAACGCACAAACTCTCTTTTTTGGTGTGAGCTCAGGTCTGTTTAGACTAGGCTTGGTGTTTCTATCTGGTGGAGTCCCTCCCGCTCCCTCCATCCTGCCTGCAAGTCCCATTGAGCTGTGATTATGGTCATTTGCTGTACAGAACAGAGCCCTGCGGGGTTTTTTAAACCAGACTTGTGTCTATCTGACTTATAAGTAGTTGGAAAAAAAAAAACCCAAAATGCTTTAAACATTTTTTAAAAATCTTATTAAGCTGATTCCTTAAAAGCCTATATGATGGTGGGGTGTTCTAGCCATTTTGACTGTTAGGACCTCACACGTTTGCAACATTGATTTCCACTTTTAAAACAGTCTGTTAAAGTTTGGGTTTTCTTTTGTCTAGGAGCTATAAGAAAAGGGCACCTTGTTAATAATGGATTTTTATTCTTTTCCAAAATGCTGTTTTTAATTAGGTGTAATTAAGAATGGGCCTAGCAATATTTTCCTAATGTATTACAGGCAAAAGGGTCAGTTGTCGAGGTTTGGGTTTTGTTTGTTAAATAACTTTTTGCAAAATGCATGCTTAAGTCTAAAAGTGCCTATTGAAAATTAAATCAGTACATGTTCACTAATGTTTTTCTTATAATATATAAAAACCATTGGGAAGTTATTGGTACAATTAAACTGATTGTTTTGAAAATTATTCTTAGATAAGAACAACTACAAACAGTTACTGGGAGCACTGGATTACTCATTTCTGTGTGCATATGCAGTTGGAATGTATTTAAGGTAAACCTCACTCTCAGAAACCTGCTTTATCACTTACTGTACTACTAAGATACTGTCCTTTCCTGCTGTATAGTTTCTGTTAAAGACTGAGAAATTGGTTGCTAAGGAAAACACCCACATCATCCGGAGTCCCCAGTGGGATCATACCTGTTGGTATACAGAAAGCTTCTTACCTGCACCTATCCTGACTGCCTTGTGCAGGAATG
>NW_010259984.1:8596-48720 GCF_000690775.1 Eurypyga helias
AAGCCTGTCTTCCCTTTGTATGGAATATATGTCCTCAAACTTTTATCAATCTCCAACTTGCACGTGTAGGCTAAACTGATTGTCCTGGATTTCTCGATAGTCAAAGGACAGATGCAGACGCCTGCTAAAAATAATACTGAACCCATCTTAGAATATGCAGTATTAGCTGCTGTTTGGAGACACTGTTTTTATTGCATAAAACCAGAAACTTTATAACTGGAATCATCAGCAAGGGAGACATTGCTCACTTTAAATGGCTGGAGATGTGTCCCACCATATGGGTCGTTTGGGAAATGAGTGTAAATAAATTACTTCCAGGGTGCTCCAAGTGAGTAGCTCCCTGAAAGATGTTTGTGCAGATGTCAGCACTCGGCAATTAGTGAACATGAAATGTTTGTTGGGTTGTTTTTTTCCGTCAAGTGCTAAAAATTGCTCATTTGCTGCTGTGAAGGAAAACAGCAGTTCACCAGTAAAGTTTCTTCTCAACCAGAATTAAACACCACAAAATATTATTTGTGAAGGCTTGGCTTATGATCTCATTTTTAATTGTTGCCTTTCTTCTTATTTCCTTCCACATTCCAAGTGGAATTATAGGAGAACGGCTACCTATCCGGTATTATCTGACAGTTGGGATGCTTGCTAGTGGACTCTTCACTGCCATGTTTGGATTGGGTTATTTCTATAATGTACATAATCTGTGGTTTTACATAATGGCCCAGGTAGGCACAACGTTACTTGGATACTGAGTTTCTGTGGTGCTGTTTAGTATTGTACTGGGGTGTTTTTTCAGTTGCAAAGAGTGATTAGTGGTTGGATGGGAGGATGTAAATGCTGGCATACATTGTCATTGATGACAGGCAGAAATGACGGAGTGGATGGCCCCAGGTTTTATTTCTGAAAAAGGGTGGGTTTTTTTTTTTAAGTGGAAGAAATCTTTGAAATTAGCGTTTCAATCTCTGTCAAATCAGTGATCAAATCTTTGCAAGCTTAAATGTGGGCGAGTTTTAAAACAAATGTATTTACTTTTGTCAGTCTGCCAAGCCCTGAGTGAGACATCCTGGCTTTCTCTGCAGGAAAATTACATTTTTGCTGCTAGTGATGAACAGTCTCCCATGCTGGTGTGGCTGAGAACAGGCAGTTTCTGTAATGAGATTCATTGTGTGGGATATTTCAGAGCATTTGTAGATCTAATCAGGTGTCAGGCTGAAATGGAATTTAGGTTAGGACCAGGATGCGGTTAGCACTGCTGAGTCATTTGGACAGGTCTGCACCTTGCACTGCTGCTTTCTCCGTGTTCCTGCAGTAGCACTTTCACCGCTGGCACGTTTGCATGGCATTGTGCAACTTGGCATGCAGCGATACTAACTGCAAGCTTTTATAACCATTTCACCAAGTCATCCGTTTAACCACGTCACTGCCCCAGCGCCCTTGGCTTATGTGGTTTCCAAGGCAGGAGCTGGCTCCTTTAGGGTTAAGTGAACTGTCTCCTCGAGTGCTGCACTTCGGAGAAAAGGAGGCTGAGGGGAGACCTTATGGCTCTCTACAGTTACCTGAAAGGAGGCTGTAATGAGGTGGGTGTTGGTCTCTTCTCCCAAGTGACAAGTGATAGGAAACGGCCTCAAGTTGCGCCAGGGGAGGTTCAGATGGGATATTAGAGAAAGTTTCTTCACCAAAAGGGCTGTCAGGCCTTGGAACAGGCTGCCCAGGGAGGTGGTGGAGTCACCATCCCTGGAGATACTTCAGAAATGAGTTGATGTGGTGCTTAGGGACATAGTTTAGGGTAGACTTGGCAGTGCTGGGTTAACAGTTGGACTCGAAGATCTTAAAGGTCTTTTCCAACCAAAACAATTCTATGATTCTGTGTGGTCAGTGAATCCTGTAATACCAGGGAAGGTCTCATGCCACCACCAGTTTTTTGTTGGGTAGAGTGAGGACGTTTTGTTGCGTGTTCAAATGCTCGTTGTACATGTGACTTACTGTATTGCGATCTTTGATGTGCAATTCTAGGCAGGGAGCTTTTTCAGAGTTGAGATGAGTTCTGGTTTTGATTTTGCAACACAGAGGCTGAAGTAGTTCTTATTTCAGCCTGAATGTAATCAGTTAAGTTTCTCCTCTTAGTTTATTCACGGGTGTCTGCTAAGCATTTTAAAGTTAATGTCCAAAGTTATGCAGTCTCCCCTAAAGATTTCTTTTTTTCTGCCTCATTTGATTGCAGACGTGCTTTGCCGTATGTTCGAGCTGAGATAAGTGCTATGTTGCTGTTTGAGTGTATGCTTTGCCGTATGTTCGAGCTAAGTGCTATGTTGCTGTTTGAGTGTGGGGAGTTCATTTCTCTCTTCAGTTTAGTGCAGTGTGATTTTTGGTGAATTACAATCTTATGTGTTCTAAATCATAAAATGATTGGAGAGATGTAGGTAGAGGAAAGAATCTCTGCAAAACATCGTAACTTGTTAAATCTTGGAAAAGGATGCTTTCAAACACCCCCGCTCAGTTTCTAAATTCAAAGCATTTGTGTAGGCTTCCTTTTCCCAATGCAGCACTCGCATTGTGTAGGAACCAGGCTTATCACAGGGTATGTTTGTTTATTATTATTTTTATATACTTTCAGATAGCTAATGGGTTGGTGCAAACTACTGGCTGGCCGAGTGTCGTTACATGTATTGGCAACTGGTTTGGAAAAGGAAGGTAAATAATACGTAATCCAAAGTTTTGGAAGTACAAATGAGTACATTCTGGGCTGTAATATTATAGTCAATGTAAATATTTTTCTTATGTTTCAATGGTTTCTTTTGGGATGAAACAAGCAGTCGGGTAGATCGTTGAGGGGAGTTTCCTTCGTGACACTGATTAGTTTATATATCAATTTGAAATATTCTCATGTCAAAAGTGTGTTCTGTGGTAGCTCTTCAGTCTGTTTAATTTTTCAGATGAAATATTTCAGAGTTGAATTAAGAATAATTCTTGCAGATATTAATAGTCTAAACCCACTTGTAATAAAGGTTGTTGCTATGCCATTTTAGTGTGGGATTTCCCATGTTTTCATTTGTGTTTCAAAGCAGTTGTCAGGGTGTAACTAAGAGTACGTTTTTGTCTAATGCCTTTTTTCTAACACACTTACAGAAACTTGAAAAATTAATTAAAAAAACCCCAAATGTATGGCAACTTGATTTAACCTTTCTTTTTGTCCCTTTCTTTAAATCTTTTTTTTTTTTGTTTCCTTTAATCCTGCATAGAGATCACTCAATGTTTGTTTTGCCATACCATACAGGACTTTTCCATAAATTTTGCAAGAGCTGCATGCTAAATCCATCCGCTTCAATAGTGATTGATGCATGTAGCGTACAGCAGTGCTGCTGTGGTGCTATCCGTTGTAGATAACATAGCGTTGGATGAACATTACTGTCAATCGGTTCAAGGGAAGGACATAGGAAAATTAAGTGTATGCTTTCTAACAGGATAGCTAAGAAGATGTAGGCTCAAACTAGTTTTCCATAGTCCCTCCAGCCTCTTTGGTGGATGTTACAAAGTGCAGAGAGCAATAACTGTCATACAATACTGAACAAAATCATCAAGTCTGTGCCAAACCAATCTATTTATTCAGATTTTGCTTTGTGCAAAAGCACCAGCCTTTACTTTTAGGAGGCTGCATAGTGGACTGGTGGATAGGGCTTTGGTTTTAATGCCAGTGATCTGGTTCTTCTTTTCATTTTGCTACAAGTTCCATGAAACATGAGCTGATCTCCTAGATCTTGTCTTCAGCCAAAGGAAGAGGTTTGGTTTAGTTCAAATTAGGTTGCTCCTAAACCCTTGCTGAGGGCAAGGCAGTTTTTCCATGACTTACAAGGGGAAAAAAACCCTGCTAATTGGTAGGATTTTTGTGGTTTACATTAGTTCAGCTGGAGGTAATCTACAGCAGTTCTAATCTGGGATTTCCAGGCAGACAGCAGTTTGATGTGTCTGTTATCCAGGCTTGTGCAGGCGTTATCTTCTACTAGTGCCTAGCAAGTCCAGAATGTGGTCAGAAAATACTGAGTTTGATCTATCTATCCTGTACAGCTTGTTTTCTTCTGCATGACAAGTCTAACACGTCCTGAAAGCGTCAGATTGTAGGTGCAATGTGTTTGCAGGAGTACCCTGATTCCCAGAAGCATCAGACTTATTGTGCATGTGCTACACAACATCAGCATACCTGTTTTTATCAGAGAAACCATGCAGAAATGTGCAAGCCCTAGTGGTGCCATTAAACGCGGGATGAGTGTGGCATGCACAGAGCAGTATTTAGAACACTTCTATTAATATTTAGGTGCCTTGAAATTGCCAGATGACGGTAGCATACAGAGTGCTCCGTTAAAGAACAATAAGATTGCAAATATGTCACTAATATCACAAATGAATAGTAATTTTTATACACTTTTTTTCAGGATAGAAATTGGAAATTATTATTGGAATAATAAGAAATGTTTCTGTTGGTTTTGGTGTTTTGTTTTGTTTTTTTTAATGCAGGAGAGGTTTGATCATGGGGATCTGGAATTCACACACTTCAGTGGGAAATATCTTGGGATCCTTAATTGCTGCTTATTGGGTTTCTACGTGCTGGGGTCTCTCCTTTGTGATGCCTGGCGTTATCATTGCTGTGATGGGGATTGTTTGTTTCCTGTTCCTTATTGAACGTAAGTGCATTAATGGGATAGAACCGTGGAAGGCTCATTTATGGGTGAAGAGCGCCAGCTGTTTGAGCTCAATGACCGTGTGCAAAGTATGTTCCTCAAGATATACTAATACTTAAAAGAACTTTATCGTAGAACACTAGGTGGAGAAGAACCCGTGTACATCTGAAGAGTTTGTTTGCTCAGTCTCTAGCATACCTGAGAAAGTAACACTTCAGTCCACTGCCCTATCATTAGTTCCCTGTCTTTATAAATGGATCAGGTATATCCTAGCAGAATGTCCCACCTGGCTGCGATGTATATTCTGTGGTACCATTCAGCCCATGCCATCCATATTCTCCGCTGTGAAAATACAGAGTCAGCTGATAAAGCAAGTCTTGTCACTTTAAGTTAGAAGTTAAAAAGGAATGGCCTGTCTTGTCCCTACACAGACTCAGAGATGCTAGTACGAATGCTTGTTTTACTGTACCTGTCCTATTTCAGGAAGTAAAAAGTTCTGCGGATATAACTAGAATGCTGTAATGAGCTGGGCTGCCAGAATAGCACTTAATGTGCTCATAGGGTGGGAAGGGTACCATGGAGCACCCTTTGCTTTTTCTCTAAAGCTACAGTTACATGCTTCCACCAGGACTACTTCTGTTTATCTGTCCTGTTGGTTTATTGCCAGTAAATTACAGTACTGGTAGGTGTTGTGAGACATATTCCTTTTACTTGTTTTCTCTATTAACTACGCTCTGTATTGTATTTCAGATCCGAAAGATATAAGTTGCTCCTGCACGCCATCCAGTGTAAGTGAATGCTTTTTCTATTTTGATTTTTGCCTCCTAATACACGTTTATTGTGATAGTTCCAGAAATTGGATAATCTGCATGACCCTGTATGTGAGGGAGTGATTGGTCTTCTGTGCTTTACTGGTAAACCAGTAAAAGCAATGTGAATCCAGAGGTAAATGAGTTTGTTTTACCTTAAGTTTTGGAAAAGATGATCTTACTACAAAACTGTTCATCTTTTTATGAATTTTCTTACTTTCCTCCAGTCTTCCTGGGCATCTTCAGAGCATTTTGACCTATCTCCTGCTGTTGCCTTCTTTGCTTAGGTATGGCATTATGAGATAGCTGCCAATCATATCCTGTGAAGGGTCTCGCTGTTTGAGAACTGTCTGTCGGGCGTTGCAGAAAGAGCGAACAGCCCTTTTCCTGACACAGAATCAATGAACCATGCATCTGTGGTCTTGGGGATGGAAGGTGGGATGTGCCCTTGGATAGAGGGAAGGACAGTAGGACCGTATGGCTAGGGAAAAGAGGAGGCAAGGGATGGATATGAAGCTTGAGGTGAAGAGATTGGAGCAAACAGTCTGTGACAGTGACTTTAGTCAGGATATAATATGGCCTTTATTTAACCAAAACTGATGTTAATGAAGAGCTGTGAAAAGGAGAGAGGAAGTGCTTAGTGGTATGGGTCACATGACAAATCAATGTTTCAGTCTTTGTGTTATCACAAAATAATTTAGGTTGGAAGGGACAGGACCTCTGGACATTGTATGGTCCTACTCCCTGCTCATAGTAGGTCTAAATTGGACATAGGATCAAAGTGCATAGGGTTTGCCTGTCAAATTTTGAAATACATGAGGACAGAGATGCTGTTTATACACAGATGACTTTTTTTTAAACTATAGAATGAGTGTTTAGAATTCATTGATGACGTTTTACTGGCATCAAGGCAGCAGATCTTGCTATTGTATGAGAGCTTGGACTTCAAGGGCTCAAATTTAGGCAAGGTAGTGAAATTCGCCAAGCTGTAAATAGACTATCCCACACACAAACTGTGGAACACATACTGCCTGGATCATAGGGGAAAATGCAACTCTCTTGACACAAGAGTTTGAAACTACAGCATCAGAGATGGACAGCCTCAGGCATTGTGGAAGAAGGTTTGAAGTGTGTGTGTGTGCAAATGTCGATGCTTTCTTTGAGCTGCTGAACATCACACGTGTGCTTCTTCTGCGCCGTTGTGGCAGCAAAACTTAGAATTCTTAAAATTGTTTCTAAAAGGAAAGCTTTCTCTTTAAATATTAGTATAAGATTGTTCAAACACTGCTTTTAAAGTAGGTTGGAAGTGGCTAAGCTCTGTTACCAAGATACTTGCCTCATGCTTTTGAAACAAAAGTTCAAAAGACATTTTCTGTACTCAAAATTAAGCAGTGTAGAAAGCCACGTCAGTGGCAAGAAGATGTGCCTTAGACAGCTTTGGCTGCTACGTGAGGAGATGATTCCTTTCTTGCCTCGTGGAGCTGTGACCCAAAGGGAGGGAGGCAGTCCAAACAGAATGAGAGAAAAATAAAGAGCAAGGAAAGGGAACAAAAAGTAGGGCATTAGGAAGAGCAGCTGCATGTAACCTATTGTAACAAAATACCGTTTGTTGCCCAGTTCCATTTAGGAGTGTGTTTGCAGGTTCATGGCTGTTTCGTGTTCCCAGAGACTCTGGTACGTGTTTGTCTCTGCTGTAACCAAAACCTGGTGCAGCATTGCTCCAGGCTCTTTCTCCTTTGACTCTCAGGGACCTGTGGGCAATCAGGTCTGCCACATTTTCAGCTAGTCCTTTGGAAAAATAGCAGGGGGAGAATGGAAAGAAGGTCTTAAGATTTCCCATGTGTGAGGGTGAATCAGGGCTGTTGGGGAAGGTGTCGGAGGAAGGTCCCAAGGGCATCCCACATATGTTTTCCAGTGCTAGAGCATTATTCACAGAGATTGTCTGCATGGGTAGGTATATGTGAGCTGTACCTTTTAGTTGCAAGTCTCTCAGGTAGATTATACACGGTTGGTTACTATTTATTTTTACCGCCCCCTCCCAACAGTTTCAGATACATGGCTTTGTACATTTAAGTGCCCTCTTCTTGAATCCCAAGTGAAGGCAACTTTTTCTAGTCTGTTATTTCTTCTTTACAAGTTGGTAAGTGTTTTTCTCCTCATACGAAGTACTTTGGATAAGGCTTCTGAATACTTTTAATGGGCTGTTTAACTCCTATTCTTTGTTACTGTGAGATAAAATGTGTTCACAATATGCTCTGTTTTTCATTTAATTCTTTTCTTAAAGCTAACTTCTGTCCCATTTGAGAATATTTCAACTGACTCTTAGAGACTCCTAACGTTGTTTTCATTAGCTTTAGTGTATTTCAGAAATGCTCCTGTGAACATCTCAGCTGCTGTTTATGATGACTAGAACATAATGTTTATAGAATTTGCTGTTAAGCTTTGTGGAAGTAAATGTTTATTTGTTTCAAATACACTTTTACTGGAAAGCATAACTAAAGAGTTCTGCACAGTGTGTTGCTCATATGTCTCAAGGAGCTGGTATGGAAAAATTTGACATTGAATATCTACTTGCCATGATATTTTAACAAAAGATTAGTATTTTAGGAGCTTTTTTGCCCCCTTCCATTCACCACTCTAAAAAAAACAGTCACAGAAAAGAGCTAGCATTTGACCTGATCTTTTCTAGGACAACAGCAAGATCACCGCTTTTGGCACAGACTCATTGTGTTAGGATGGATTTGACCTTCTGTTTCCCTGGAAACCTTGCTCTCCAGAGCAAAAGGCATCACTTCTTTCTTCACTATTCCATATATTCACATCTGCAAAACTTGTAGGAGGTTTACAAAAGTGCTTCTACACCCGCCTTGGACCCTTCTTGGATTAAGATTTGCCATTGTCTTTGGAAGCTGCGTGCCATTTTAATTGCTCAAATACCTGTCTTCAGACCTGTGTGGTCTGCAGGGTACAAAGGATTCTAAGTCCTTAGTGAATAGGGCTCACAGCTTCTGTTTGCTGCGGGGAGGGTGGTTTTAGAAGTTAAAGTAATCAATAAGGTAAGAATAGAAGTTCAAGAACATCTCCTGCAGAAGCAGACACGGTAATGACAATGTCTGATTGTAAAGAAAACCGATTGCTAATTCAAAGGAGGTTCATGTACTAAGATAGACTGTTATTACTGGGAACAGAAAAGATCAGCTGTGTTGTACAAGGGTAGAGTTTGCTAGCGGGCATAAAATGCTAGCTGTCCTTTTTTGCTCAGTCATTTCCGTGACAACCTGAACAACCTGTGTGCTTTTGCAAATAGAAGTATTTTTATCCAAGACATTGAAGGAACATGCACGCTTGCTTTCATCACAGGGGCCGTAGTAGGTCACTTTGGACAGATGTTCTTGTTTAGGTGCAGGCAGCTCTGCCAGCTGGTGCTGAAAGCCGAACCTTGTGGTGGAAGGATGAGGCCAGTTAAATTTAAGCACAACTGAAATAAAAGCATGAGGGAAGGACTTAGGGTAGACTTGCTTCAAAATTTATGGATCAGATTTATCTCTGTGACATCACTGTCTTGGATGAATTTGGTCTACTATTTATTTGCAGCATGATCACGAGCCCAATATTTCTACAGAGTCTGTAGTGGTGAGTAGTCTGACTTCATGGAGTTGTCCAGAAGCACAGACAGAGAGCCAGGCACAGGGCCTTGAACGCGCAGTTCCGTACTCAGCGATTTCTTGGGCTGCGCTTTGTTTGCTTGTATTCACCTTGGCGCTGATTTATGAATCTGAAATTTGCTTCAAAACAAATACTTCAGTACAAGGAAGTGGTTTTAAATGCTAGCGTTCAAGGCTTGGTCTATGACTTTCAGAAAGGCCTATGAGAAACACAAATAGAAAGTCAGCATGCTTTATTAAGCGTTGGTGCAATTTCCTAATGAAAGTTAGAGTAGATTTAACTCTACTCTATGTGATGATTTAGAACTGGTTTACTGCTTCTCATCTTTTCACCCTGTATGTTTTTGGTTTTTTTCCCATAGGTAAACGTGTTAGTTGCAGCGTTTTCAGACAGAGCTGTCTTTATGTTCTAGGAACTTTCTTTAACCTGACTTTGCATTTCCAGGAAACTTAGCACTCTCAAACTCCTGTGGCAAAATGCTTATGCATTCAAAAGATACCAGGCTGCAATTTTTATCTTCTGAAAAGGTCAAAGAAGTCTAAGTATTAAATGTGCAGCCTCTCAGTCTAGTCTTTTCCCCCAGACGTTTCCTCCTTACCACAGTAAATCTTATTTTTGACAGTCAAATGAAAAAGTCTTTCATTTCTTTCTCTGCTGAGCTGCTGAATCAAGATGTAGATGACTTGTCTCTAGATAATGGATTTTCTTCCTTACAGATGGTTATAAATCACTTTTTTGACAAGAGCCTAATTTTCTGCAAGATAAAACTTTAAAATCTGGTTTATTAGACCCTGTGGGTTTGAGTGCTGTTTGTTTATTTTGGGGAATGCATGCGCAAGACTGCTTGTGCCTCAGCTCTGCATTGAGCAGCAGAATATCCTCAGAGGTTTTTTGCTGCTTTAGGAGGATTTGGCTGATGAATGGCAATTTGTCTAAAGAATACTGCAATACATATCTTGTATTTTTTGTTGGGGAAGAATTACTTAGTGATTCATTTTGAATTAAAATGTTTAGCTAGGATAAGCATTCTTTCTTTTTATTTGTGGTGGTGGGTTTGGGCATCCAGAGTGTGATTAGACACTTAAACAAACATCAGCAAGGAACGCACAGTGCCTCTTGTGGCCTTAGTAATAGGTTGTCCATACCTGCCTCCAAACCTGCTTTGAGGCCGTATATTTAATTCAGCAGACAAACTTTAATGTCCCTGTTAAATCTTTTTAGACCAAGAACCTCAGAATTATGTTTCCCAAGCAGTGCAATTTTGGTGTAAACTGGTATACTGATGCACTTGTTAATAAGTAACTATAAAAATCAGGTCCTTCTGGGGTCTAAAATATAGCTTGTTGCCTTGGTTTCTGTGCTGAGCATGCTGGAGGTGCTCAGACTCTTCATTAACTCTCCTTCCCATAAGAGCACAGTCCATTTCTGGGTTGGAAGAATATAGTGAACATAAGTAAAGGGATAAATTTGTATCTTAAAGGGATAGTGAAATGAAGAATCAGTGTTTTCCTGAAACAAATTAACTTCTGTAGTTGCTACGAGGATCATCTGCTTATGAGAAAAAACTGAGTTTGCAATGTCAGTGAAAGTTCAGTAGAGGAAAAAGCAGCTAAAGTTAATGGCATGACTGCTCTGAATTCAGTATGCTGCTTCTATAAAAAAAAAAACCAGTATGAATGTAGCCTTCAAATAAATTTGTGATTGCATTTTATGTACATTGCCATAGGTCTGCATAAGAACTTTAAAAAACCAAGACACCCGCTCATGATATTAAAGGATCTCCATTTGGGGTTATGTTTTTGTTACAGTGCACAAAGCCTTTTGTTGCAGAGAAATGATTAACACCAATGTAATCCTTCAAAAAAAAAAACCAAGCAACAAAAGTACAGGATTTTTTTTTATTTTCCCCCCAGACTTCTAAAACCTTCCTGAATGGTACATCTCGATTCAGAGTCCAGATGCCAACCTTAAATGCTAAGGAAACCAGCAAACCTCAGGTAAAAGATAACATGTTGTTGTATAGTAGTGGAGAATTCTTCATAAAGCTCGCATGGAATATTTACAGTAGATTTACTCTTGGTAAAGATTGATCTCCCTTTTATGATGCTGAAATCTACTTCCATCTTCATACACAAATGTAACTTCAGACGAGGGAACTAAGCATTATCTAAAATACTGCAAATCAAACTGAATAAGATAACATGCGTATCTTGGTTGGTCTTATCTTGTTATCTTCATACAATTGCAGCAAAAGTAAGGCATGGCAGAATATTTTAAAGATAGCCCTTTTGAAATCTTTAAACTCCTTATGTTGTGTTTGTCTCATCCTTACAGTCTCACTTCTCTCCCTTTTCAATGTATGTACTTACAGGATTATTCATGGAGACAGAGTTCTAAATATGAGCAATTATTCACAGAAATCTTGCTTAAAACTTGCAGCGTAAGTGCTGGTAATTCTCACTAGAAACTGAATTCTGGATTTGCCCTTTTGTGAGGAAAAAGACATTTTATCATGTGATGGACATTAACTGAAAATTTCCATTTGAAATTTTGTATTTGCATTCAGTACACTTGGCACATCACATCCTGAGAGGATAACCTTTTCTTTTATAACTGCTTTCAGCCTTTTACAGGAAAATAGAAAACTCCTGTTCTTTTCATCCTTTGCCCGTAGTGTAATAATCATCTTTTACCTGATATAATAATCTGTGTTGATAAGAAGCTTCTGAAATTTCTGCTAAGAAAACACTTTACTCATCATTCTGATCAGTCCAGGGGCGTAGCAAGTGGGCATGGAAAACGTACCCCCTCTCACGCTGAGCAGGACAACAGGGACAGCAAAGCACGAGGGCACTTGCTGCCAATCCTGTCAATATTCTGTTTGGTTGGGTTTGCTTCCACCCTGCCAGCTGTGTTATATGTTTGTTAATATGGAGTCCTAACGAGGTTTAAAAAGAAATTCATAGAAGATTAAAAAAATCTTTGTTTGTCACTGTTTGGGACCCCCTGAATTTCTGCCCGTGACAGAAGATCATCTTTTTCCGGTCGAAGCGGCGTTGAGCACCTTTCCTTTTTGCAGTGGTCGTGTTACTGTTCTGCTGAGCCGATGATCGCAGTCAGATTTGTGCCTCTACAAACAAGAGACGTTGTGCGTTTAGGAGCCCGTCTCCTCCAAGCACACTGAAATGGGAGCTTTTACTGATTTTTCACTGACCTCTTCAGTTACTGTAAAAAGAAAGCAAATATTCAGGATAGGCAGTGACTGAAAGGAGAATGGGGTTTTGGCTGCGTGGCCTGAATACCTCTGTGTGTTCATTACGGCTTATGTCAGGTTGGCCTCTTTAAAAATTACACAGAATTGAGGGATAATGAATCCTTCCCCAGAGATGGAGAGTGTGCCATATGCTTAATCACACTCTGACAACCTGGCAAGGCTAAACAACGTGATCTCTGCCAAGCACGAACTGCTGCTTTTATTTATTATTTAGCTACGCACAGCATAAAAATCCCATATTGTCAACAGAACTTTCCAGCATGAGTTGCTAAATAACTTCCTTGGGCTTTGGTCACTTCAGTATTTAACCCACTCTTCTTAAGCAGGCTTAGGGCTACCTGTCTGAGAAAGGAGCAGCGTTACCTCGGAGCAGCCTGGCTAAGTTTGCTGTGCAGGCTGGGCAAGAGATACTTAAGACACAATCTATAAGTGTCTTCCGTTGAATCCAGTGGGGAGCTTCACTGCTTAAGCCCTACTTTTTTGCCTTGCCTCTTTCCTTCCCTTTCCCTTTTTTAAAGTGTTAATAGCTGATGGGTTTACTTGCTATTGTTAAAATGGTTCAAGTTTTGAAGTTGCTTCAGTAATTCAGAAGATATATACTTATGATGATGATGGAGTGACTCGTGTGCCATACTATAGGTTTACAGTGCTGTGTCAGAGAGCCCTAGATGTTTTTCCTGTCTTCCAGTTAATGCTTCATCCAGGGTGCAGGGTCTCCTGCGAATCCTGCATCCTGTCTTCCAATCCCGTACAAACATTTTAGATGCTGCATGATAGCTTCTAAAATTATGCTAAGTGTCTGGACTCAGGTGCCCAGATGGTTCCCTAGTGCCTTCTCCTAAAGGAAGTTCTTTAAAAACAGGATTTATTTAGAATCACTGAGTGTAAAATAACAAAATTCAATTTTTCCAGCACTTTATTTTTTTTTTTCTTCCTCCATCAGCTTACCAAATATTAATCAGGAAGTTTTCATCTTTGTAATAACTATTGGAAATGGAATGGCCTGCCATTTTATCCTTACTAACCTACAGCCTAATACATATTTGAGGCTTAATTCTTCACTAAGGCTTTATTCAAATGCACAAGAATTAGGGGAAAGAAGGCTCTATGTAGAACACATTCGTAGCTGGTAAAAGTACACAACTAGGTAAGCTCAGCGAGGAGGTGAATGTGAGGATTGGTACGTCCTGTCACTTTTTCTGAGGTACAGAGGAAGTACTGGGGACTATTTTTACCTGAAATTTCTTTTTCTACGTACAGCTGTAAGATGTAAATTTCCAATTCTATTCCGAGAGCTCGCTCCACTGTGGGGGATGGATAAATATAACGAGATATCCTCATGGCTGGACTGGGATGGTTGCATCTTGTTGAGTGATAACTTGCTCCACAACTGTTCTTAGAAGCCAGTATTAGAGTAAAACCCTTCCCAGTGCTAGTAAAGAACTCAGAATTCACAACTTAGGTAATGTTGGTAAACTCCAGGCTTTTATAATCTCTGAATTACCATGCTCAAATGAAACAGATGTGAAAAAATAAGTGATTGCTTAACATAAAGCACTCAGTATCCATAATTCAATCGGAAAGATGGCCTGCATTTATATTGGTGAATAAGATGATGTTAGAGTCTGAAAAACGGGGTTAATATTTGTACAGCAGGAAGATAATACATGCTTTTATGCAGAAATGTGTTGTAGTACGCAGTAGATTATCAGTTTTAATTAGACCACATTTAAGTAGTGGGGTAAGGGAAGACTGGGCATTGTTTTGTTCCATTAAACTGTACTCTAAAAGTTGGTTTTTGCAACTTGAAATTGTGCCACTGTAGAACAGAAACTTGATTCCCTAATGGAATATATGCACTCAGACATAAACCACCAGTTTGTTCCACCAGGTACTCTGAATATACTCTATACTCTCCATATCCTCTGTATATCCAAATCAGGAAATTTTTAAAAGCTATAACTTTCCGTGATGAGATTTTTTTTTTTTTTTAATATTTTGGAATTATTTGATTCCTTGATACGTATTTTGATGCACTGTTCCTTTGTCTCTCATACGGTGTTCCTGGGAAAAATAGCAGGATCCAGAGATGCAGCACTTGCTTATTGACAGCGAAAATTGCAGCGTGTCACTGAACTCCAGCACGGTGGTCCCTGGGGAAGGGAGACATGGGACATCAGCTATCAGCTTCCTCGGGGCCTTGCGAATACCTGTGAGTACATGTGCTCAGAATTCCTATTTCCATGAAGTTCTAGATGAGTGGTAGATGACACTTAACTTTGCATTGCAGGCTTTGATTGGCAACTGTGGTTTGCCACAGTTGGTGTGTGTAGGCTAAAGCAGATTCTGGTACACAAGACTAGGTGTGCCCCTCACAGAGGAGAAGTGAAAATCAGCTCAAGAGCACACTCTTGCCCAGTAAGCAGATGGCATAAGCTCATGGGTTGCATCTTAGAAACTACAAGCATCTAGCCTTCAGTACCCACATAGATTGCTTTTTTGTTTGTTTTTTAACCTCATTATAAGTGATATGAGATCAGACTACAATGTTAAAGTTCCTTGGTCTTAGTTAATGACACATGGGTATTAAGGATGAAATAGCAGGCTGAGTCTATAAGCACTTCTCTGCGTCAGAACTTCCTTCCATGGCTTCCATGTTACACTCCTCAACATTGGTTTTTTAAAAACCTTTGATTCTAAAATCTCTTGTATGGTTTATATTGACAAGTTTCAGACAGCCCAAACATTCTGACTGCTGGTAAAAGGAAAGGAAGTTTCCTTTAGGCTGGGGACTATCACCTGTGATTGTCCTCTCAGCTTAAAGCCTAGCAGCTTCTGTAGATCCCAGGAGTAGGATTAGATGCAGATTGATTTGGACCAGGTGCAAAGGTTGGTGCTGGAGATTTCCTCTCCAATCTGCTGTATTCCTGCATCTTCTCGTCCAGTCCAGTCCTCTGCCTCAACTGTTTTTCCTGTGGCAAAGTGGAAGTAATGGGTAGAAAAATTGCTGTTGCCACCTGGAATGTCTGTGGTGTTTTTCCTGCCTGTTGTTGGGAAGGGTCACAGCTGGATGTGACATAAGGCAAGCTCTGTGTGTGTTGGCTGATAACTGCAGCACTTCATACCAGGGATTTAAGAAATCTGCTTTTGAACAAAAATGTATCAGATGGTGAGAGGAGTGAAGGTAGGTTAGTTTGGCAGTTTGTAGCTCTGTGCAGTACGTATACTTTTCATATATACCCAGCAGAAAAGAGGATGGAACAAATTAGTATTTTAAATAGTCATGTGGCCTGTCTGTAGTGTGCTTTTACCATATATTAGTTTGAACTGTGTCATACTGGCTGATTGGCTTTTTGTCAAGAGTTAAACAATAAGAGAGAATTCTTAGAGCTTTCCCTCAGATGGGTCTAAAGAACACAAAAATATGCCAGTTTCTGTGGAATACAGTCCAAATAGGCTATAATCCTATATAAAAACTCTTTGCATGAGGAAAATAAATGATGCAGGTGTCCCAGATGGTATTGAATCCTTCCTGTTTGTTTTAGTCTTCCCTTTTCAGTCAATTCAGTACAATTAAGAGAAAACATGTAAGTAAAATACCACAGTCTCCTCTGGTTGTAAGCTTTGTGCTCTCAGGTGAAGAATGCTTCTTGGGAATTCTTGAGAGAAAAAGAAAAGACTTCATGCTTCTTAGAAACCATTCTCATAACGGTCTGTGAAAGTAAATAGCAGCCTGGACCAAGATACTGACTTCCTATTCTCTGTATTCTCTCAGGGAGTCATAGAGTTCTCCCTTTGTCTCCTGTTTGCAAAGCTGGTGAGCTATACTTTCCTGTTCTGGCTTCCCCTCTATATCACAAATGTAGGTAAGTATCACATTAAGGGTATACAGAATTCTGACTACAAAGTGCCTGCAAATAGGAGCTTGAAATAAATATGAAAATAAACATACCGCTTCTGAAATAAGCTGTCTTTGCTACAGTAGCAAGAGAGTTGTAAGTCACCAATGAGCATATTTCCCAGTTTTACGAATTCAGTGTTATGAGGGGTCGTTTTCAGAACAAACGAACAGAAAAGGAATCTGGCTTCTCTTCAACAATTCCAAGCATCAACACTGTGTCTCTGGCTCTTGCAAACCAATCGGAAAGGTTTACTTTCTAATTAATGTTTTTACATGATTGAAGTGCCTTATTAAAACATATACAAAAAAATCTCACTGAGCTTCTTTATCTGTTCAGCACTGCTTTTTTTGTTGTAGAGTGCGGAGAAAGGACTTCTCCCTAGCCGGAGAAATTAACTTTCTTGTGAGCCATGGTGTGACCTCTAAACCCCCAGCTAACAACAAAAGCTGTGCTGGACAAGTATGGCAGTAACAACAGTCAGAGGGAGACAGGTTGAACTCCCTATGAAAACACACATAGCTCAAAATCTTATAGCTGCAGGCTGTTGTGTGTGGACTCCAAATAACCAGTGCTCCTGCAGGACTGGTTCCTTGAAAGCAGTGGGCTTTTAATAGAAAGGTTAATGATATTTACCATTGTACTGCTGCCAGTGCTGTGGCAGGTATCAGTGAGGTTGTGGTAGTGCCACTGGCCCCACTGTTTTAGCATGTACTGCTCTTTCAGATGTTTCATAGACTTCAAAAAAAAAAATACCAGAGGGAGTTAGAAATTCAGCTCCTTTTGAAACTTTACGCTTAACAGGACTGGGTTGCCCAACTTCCAGGCATGCTTTGGAAATCTGACCTCATAGCTCATCAGTAACTACATTAATATGTAAGTGTGTGCCAACAGTGGAGTTAAGGAAAGCACCGTCTCCTCATAGTCCCTGAAAACATCACGGTGCAAGTTGTGCCAGGCAGAGTTGCCAGAGGTAATTTAATGATGAATATTACTGGTCATGTGATGAAGGCCTCCAGGATGAGGCTCTGTAAGTGATCCAAATGTACAGGAGTCATGCTCTTACAGCAAAGAGCCTCACAAGCATTTGTTAACTGTTAATGAATCTGTGACTATTCACAAATGAGAATATTGTTGGTCCAGACTTTAACAACAGCTCTATCACTTGTTCTGTATCTATAGTGAAAGTGCCATGAGTGTAATTGCATTCAAGACTGTACCCCTGAATACCCAGTTATGATCCATTCTTATTTCCCATATACAGTGACAGCTTGTGGTAGCTTGTCCCTGTGAACAAACAATACTGCTGTGAGAAGCCTTTCAGCATGACGAGACTGTGTTGAGATTTTTATGTTTTGTAGTCTGGAAATGAGGCAAATGTTTTTCTTCTGTCACTAGAGCATCTTGATGCCAAAAGAGCTGGGGACCTTTCCACACTGTTTGATGTGGGTGGGATCTTTGGTAAGTTTTATATATTAATATTTCATCCTTAATCAAACCAGTTCAGGAAAAGCTGTGGTACGCACAGCTTACGTATATTATTAATCCTTATGTCCACTGAAGAAGAGTGGCTGTGAAGGTACTAAGTTAAGGGCTGGGTTGGCTGTTGAAAGCCTAGCAAAATACCTTTAAATTGAACAACTCACAGGGCCAGTGATATTGTCCGGTACAGACTGTAAGAGCCAAATATTATGGAGTCTTTTAGCTCCATGAGCTCTGGTCCATGAGTCTTGCTCACGCCAACATTCAAAATACCTTCCTTTTGTTACTCTAACATAGAACTAGCCCAGCTTGTACAGATCTGTGCTTTTTGTGGGCACGGAGATGAATGGCTACGGTTGTTTTTTCTCTTTCTTGATGCCTTATATAACTGTACATGATGAAATTGGAAGATTGTAGTAACAATAAGGATGAAACTATTCCTTTAATTTTTGAGGTGACCACTGAATAATTAAAATTTATGACGGTGCAGACAGTATAGCTCACAATAAAACATCACCATCATCTTAATGCCCGGCTGATTTATGACGTGTGCCCCCCACGGCAATAAGCCCTGTATCAGTCTACTGGAAGATGCTGCTCATGATGCTGACGTTTCACTAGATCAAGAGCTGCGTGGACCCTAGTAGTTCAAGGTGCAGGTGTCAAGGTGTGTTGCAGTTCTAGACTTGTGATGGATGCGACTTCTACCATTTCTCACTGATTATTTAATCCTGGATAGCTAGAAGCAGTCAGCAGCACCTTGGGGATGTCTGTGACTTCTTTCAGCAGCATCTTACTCCGCTGTGAATACAAGCTTAATGTGCCAGTGCTACTTGGACCTTTGGCATTTACATTTAAATTCCAGTGGGATGTGAGCACTTTGGAGATGGGCAGCTGGGAAGGAAGAGGCAGGCTCAGCAATATTTAGGAATCTGGAGAATTCTGAGAACTTCCTTTCCTGCTCCATGTTGTACCAAGTTCCCTTTATATCATTTTGGCAGCTACTTCCCTCAGGCCTTCCAGCCCCCTCCCGCAACACGCTCTGATTAGTACTTCTGCGTACAGTCATTGACAAACACAAGAAGTCGGGAAAATGAAGGAGGCTGGAGAGACTACATGGAGAGAAAACAAAGTATTTCATTTGCCCCAAGACCTAAAATAGCTCACTTCCCCTGGTTGCAGTGCGACATGGACAGAGCAGTCGAGAACCAGGTTTACTGATGCATGTAAGGAGTTCAGAGACCAGTGAGTAGCAGGGAACAGCTGGATTGCAGAATGCCAGCCGTGAGGCCATATGGCACCTGGCAGAAAGGCTTTTGGCCTTCAACAGCAACAGAACAATGATTTCTGAATATTTCTTCTATTTCTATTTTGCCTCCACCCCTGTCATCTTGGATAACTGTATATTAGAAGTTGTATCCTATTCTTTTAATCCGGGTTGGGTTTCATTAAGTATAACTGTTGTCTTTTGTGTAAAGCATGCACAAAGTGTTTTCCTCACACACTTATCTCTTCTTTCAGGGGGAATTTTGGCAGGCCTGATTTCGGACAGGCTGGAGAAGAGGGCATCGACTTGCGGAATGATGTTATTGCTTGCAGCACCCACGGTAAGAGTTTGCCCCTTATGGCTGTGGCTTGAGACTTCAACAGCATTCGTCGGCCAGTCCTGCAGACAGCATCTTCTAACTTGGATAGAAAGAGTTCAGGCCAGGTTAAAAGCTGGCATGAGGAGTTGAGCTTGTGAGCAAGTATAGGCATTGGGGCTGCCTTTACTAAACAAGCAAACAAGTCTAATGTATTGCTGCTTGTGGGTTTATATGGAAAGTTTATCACTCTCTTGGAAAACTCAATGTTCAGTTCTTAGCCAGAATTTTAGCTACCCAAAGGCTAAAAATGTCAGTATTTTGACTGTTGGAAAACTGACAGTTGGACATACCAGATGCCTTTTTTCTTTGATTCTTTTGTGAATGTTAGTCTGTGCTGTGTTTAGAGCTGGTGATTTGAGTGGTCTCATAACACAGCCCTTTCTTCTGAACAGGAGCCTGTTCCCAATACCCTTATCTCCCTCCTCTATCCAATGAAACAATCATTCTGCTGTGGTCTAAAAGAGTTTAGTGAAAACTAGAACTAGCTTTCACATGATGCCAGCTGAGATACTTTGTAGTTAACATGGGGAAAATGGGGAACCTAGGATTAGTCTATATGTTGGTGTTCTGCATGTTTGTGTTTTTATCTTTAAAGTTGTACATGTTCTCTGCAATCAGTAAAATGGGCCTTGAGGCTACTGTAGGTGAGTAGTTTTACATTATTTTCTGACTGGCTTTCAGTGAACTTTCCATTTATGAACCTTTGCTGCTCTTTCCTTTTTTTTAATAATTTTTTTTTAATTTTATATTTTCCCTGAGAGGAGGAAGTATGGAATCAAATTCACTAGACTTTGTCTTGCAGGCTTTTTACAGGCTCAGGAAGGTGGGACGAGGACATGAGTATAGGGTGGCAGGAGAACAGTGATTTGGTTAATACCCTTAGTCTTCTTCCTGGAGCTGCTTGTGTCAGCACAGGCTTTATTATATTCCCTATGGCAAATGTCAGAGGTGTTTAAAGACTACTTGAAGTACTTCTGACAGCTACATTAACTTAACCTATAGGCTGAATTCACTTCTGGCTTTCTGTCTGTTCCCTCAAAACAGAAGCTGATACACGAGTGCTGACAGTAGTGTTTCACCTGCCAAAAGGCCTCGTTAAGTTTTAGGGCCCTCTGGTGCTTGGTGCTGTACGAGCAGAGATGGGGCTTATGGGTGGATCCTGTGAGCATCCCCTGCTCTTAAGGTCAGTTGACCCAGGTTTTCTCCTTTCTCTGACCTATCAGGATCAATAAAGGCCCTGGGAAATGCCTTTTGACTCAGCCCCTGTTACATTTGCGAATTCACATCATGGAGTAAACATTGAAAGGAGATAGGAATGTATGTTGCTTTTCTTCCTTTCCCAATTCTGTAATAGGGTCAGGGGAGCCAGGGAAGGATTAAACTGTTTGAGAACCACAGGCTATGATGTCTCCTATTACAGTTAACAGTCTTTCAGGCAACTCACATTTTCCATTTTTGTCCAACTCGCCACAGTGATGCTGCTTATCAGTGGGGCACTGGTGAATGGCCCATACGCACTGATCACCACTGCTGTCTCTGCCGACTTGGTGAGTTTGGCTTCCCCTCTCCTTCAAGTGTAGCAGCTTTGGCCTAGAGACACCTGTGACTTCATCAGGGTCGTCAGTGGAAGGGCTGCATTGTCCCAAAGCACAAGGAATAAGGAGCTGGATAGTCAGGACTGAACTCTGCCACTGAGATTGTTTTAGAGTTCATGTATTAGTACAAGTGAGTGTTTTTCTTGTGAGAAGCTTCTAAATTAATTTTGCCTACCAACAAGGCAGCCCAGATCCTGTAGATGACAGCCCAAAGTGAATGTGAAGGCCGCATGTAAGGTCAAGCCTTTGCACAGGTACCTTCTCCCCTTTTATACTTTGCATCTTTAAATGAGGGGAAGGGCTGTGCCTGTGTGATAGAGAAGCTGGAGACTTAATTCCCATGAGTTCAGCAAGCTATACATGGCACATACCCTTACTTTTGTCCATGTTACCCTCTGCCCTTTTTTTGTGCTGTCACTCTGGTTGCCGGCACTTCCATCTGGATCAGGATGGTGAGTCACAAATGCCATGTGGAAACATTGTCCTGGTACCTTTCATTAACTAGGCTTTGGAAGGTACTTTCAAAGGTCCTCATTCCTTAAGGCATCAAGTAAGAAGCAAAACTTCTCTAACAACAAATGCTCTAAGTGTATGAAAAGGAGCAGGACAGAAATCTCCAAACGTCCTCTGGAGCCCTGTCCTTGGCCCGGAGGTCTTGGCAAGACGAAGAAGGCCACCATGCATTGTCCATTTTAGCCTTGGCCTTGTTGAAGGGGCTGCTAGCTAGAAAGTGGGGCCTGACATCCCAAGATCTCTACCTGGCCTTTGGGAAGAGGGTTGAAACTGCCAGCCAGATCCTAGGATGTCAGCAAACATCTGACACAAGCAAATGTAAATCTCAAATTACCTGACTGGATTCTTCTCGGTGTACTGGAGATAAAGGACTGTCTGTCTTAGCAGTTCACTGAACTATTCAGGTTTTCTGACTTTCTACTAAGTCCCTCCCTTTATCAGTTGTTTTGTTCTGAAGACCTGGCTTCTAAACTTGGGACTGAACAGCTTATTCTGGCTCAAGAATTCCCTGAATTAGCATTTCAATATATATCCATAATTCTGATACGCTAGTATTCCTGTCACAGCAGTGATCTTTTTTTCTTTTGTTCTGCAGAGCTTTGCTGTATTAGTAGGGGAAAAGGGGGCTGTGGAAACAGCCTTGCAGCATAATGCAAAGCTCAAGTGCCGTCCCTGTTGCTTGAATCCACAATTTGCAGAACAGAAAGCTGCTTGGCTCCTGTGGTTTAAATAGTATGATTTAATAAAGGAGAATGCTGTAGGCAACAGGTTGAAGGCTTCTTTAAGTGGTGATAAAAGGGTCTGAGCTAGGATATTGAAGGCATCTTCGCAATGTACATTTAATGTGGAGGGGTGTGAACAAGATGATGTTGTAAGGGCTTTTTTGGAGTTCAGCTCAGGGTGGGTCTAAGCAGTCTTTGTCCCTTTAGGGTACCCATAAAAGCCTGAAAGGGAATGCAAGAGCCTTGTCCACAGTGACAGCGATCATCGACGGAACAGGATCTGTAGGTAAGCCAGAGCTGTAAGGTAGCCTGCCTTAGATGTACTACATTAAAACAAAGGATCTTGGAGAAATGAGTCTCTCTCCAGCTCACATTTTGCCAGGACTCGGTACAGCTTTAGAAGTGGGGAGTAGAGCAAACTTAGTCTTAAACCTCTTTAGTGGTCCTACACCAGGGAGATGGAGGGGCAGACTGATACTGGGCACCGACAGCAAAAGTAGATGCCGTTGGGCTGTTTCTGAGACCAGGGATATCTTATTCATGCCCTCCGCATGGGTATGTAGAAGGGAAAATGGAGTAGGATTCAGCTTAATACTGGGTGGGCATTTTGTTGAGCCAAAGGCAGGGATTTCTCAAACTTCTAGTCTTCCAGCTTCCCCTGCGCTAGATTTCCCACTGGCATTCCCGTTACCAATAACGTTTTGCACTGCCTGAGACTTTTTAATACATAAGGTAATACTGAGTTAACTAGATGGAGAAATGTACATTCTAACTCGGAATAACTGTCTTTCAGCAATCTTACGTTGCATCATTCTGACGATATCGATACTGTATTTCAGGTGCGGCTCTGGGGCCTCTCTTAGCTGGCCTTATTTCCCCATCTGGGTGGAACAACGTGTTTTACATGCTCATGGTGGCAGATGCGTGTGCCTTGCTAGTAAGTCTAAAAATACTGTTTGGTTGCAACGTATTTCTTTCGCGCGCAGCTGTCTTAAAATGCAAATTTTCCTTCTGCAATTTCAAGACTCCGTCTTGTGAGAACCTTTCAGTTGGTGTAAGAAGTTTTCAACTAAAGAGCAAATTTGCTCATTTTGAAATTCTCGTCTAATTTTTAATCACAAGCACAGATAAGTTCCTGAGCAAATACACATCTGTTAACTGCTGGCTGAGCAGATTACAGACAGGCATAATTCTAAGTAAACCTTCGTATGCAGGCCTAGGAAATGCCTCGGATTCCACCCACAGAAGAATTACTGCTGTTTTCTTTAAAGCCGGATTAGCGAAGTGGTAACAAATGTTTCGCTGCATTGCTGTATCACCAAAATCAGTGCGATAACAAAGCTGTTGAAAGTTCATACATCACGTTCTCCAGATGGGCCCTACAACTGCTGCACTAGGTTAGATGAAAATGCAGGCCTAGGAAATGCCTCGGATTCCACCCACAGAAGAATTACTGCTGTTTTCTTTAAAGCCGGATTAGCGAAGTGGTAACAAATGTTTCGCTGCATTGCTGTATCACCAAAATCAGTGCGATAACAAAGCTGTTGAAAGTTCATACATCACGTTCTCCAGATGGGCCCTACAACTGCTGCACTAGGTTAGATGAAAAACTGGCATCCGAAGTTTTGACAGTAACCAGGAGCAGATATTTAGGGAGAAGGAGTGCAACACACATGGTGGCTCGGCACGAAGCACATTCGTTTTCCTTTTCTCTCCTGTTTGAGATCCTGTATCGTGGATAGGAAGATCTGAAAAGGGTTGTGGGGTTTTTCCTCGCTTCTGACTTGCCCTGCTTTGCTTTTAAAGACCGAAGAAGACACAGGATGAGGCAAGGTGAGCTGTGCTGTATCTTTGGAGTCAGTCTTGCTGCACCCACCTGTAGGTTAGCCTGTAGGTCACATTTTTGCGATTGCCACAGGTTTCCCTGGCAGGCGCCTGCACCAGCTTTGTTCTGCAGCAGAGCCGAATGCTGCTGTGACCACTGCAGAGGTGCCCTGGAGCATCACCTGCTTACCCTTGCCTTTTGAAGTCCTGGGTAGAAGTGCTCATGAAAGGGCAGGGTGACTGTGAAACACCCAGAAATACCCCTTCGTCCGTACTGGCTGCGCCCAGATGAAACCCTGTGCCTGCGTGGTACTGCACTGAGACCTATGCTTCTGCAGAGGAGCTCATGCCGAGTGTGCCAGACCACTCTTCACTGACACAAGAAAAGCAGAAAGTCTTGCTTTGAGCTATGGTTGAGGCTTTTTTCCTGAATTCAAGTTAAACCCAAAGTTTTAAAGTAAATTTTTCCACATTTAAGATGTGAAATCTCTGGGAATTAAGTAAATAAGGTAAGCTAGTTAATAGTGGAAGTATGTTCCCATTGGTGGTCAGCAGCTCTGTAAGTCCTGATTTGTGCTGTTTTCAGCATTAATTATTCCATGTGCAGAGTGAGGTTTGCGAGATTGTTGTAGTTTCCCCAAGTAGACTTAAAGTTTTTTTCCTTTTATAGTTATTAAAACCAAATTAAAAAAAAATGCCAGGTTTATTTGCAGCATCAGTTAAAATGCCTCTATAAAGCTCTATTGTAATAAATCCTAGGGTGTGTTACTCCTGTTCTGCTTTTCCTATTCTTTGCATTACAGCATTTTGGTGCCTTGTTCAACTGTTATTTCTTCGAAGATAATCTGGAGGGGCTTTCGCTTCTTTGTGGTCTTCAGTTCTGTCACACCCAACCACTCATATCCCTCTGAAATGTTAGTTTTAGCTTCTAAAACCACCAATAATTACAATAGCGAGGAAACTTCCATTTGTAACAGTGGGTGAGGATAAGAGATAGTGGGGAACCCTGGAAGTTCTAGTTCTGTCTTCTAATATATGTGGAAATGACCCAGTTTTATTTGTAAAATCACTTTCTTGGGTACTTAGTGCACCTTTTAAACTGCCCTTGGAAGTCCTGATGCTGCACGCACCAGTTAGCATGACTGACTTCACTCACCTCGGCTGACGGTGCAGTTAAAGCTTTTTACTCACACAGTGCTGTTTTTCAGAATAGCAGCTGGAATATGGAGAATGTAATTGGAGCATGTATTTATGCTCCAAAATTTCTTTCTGCCATGTTTTCTTGAAGACTTGGGTTCCCTCTGCTGGTTTCTTTACACATCTGCTGGGAAAGTTAACTTTGGAAAGTCATTCTAGGTTTTATGAAGAAATGGATCTCTCGGTTGCGAAAGGGAAATTGTTTTCCTCTTGCCTAGTCATTGGGAAAACTCCTTTTCCAAACTTTGGCTGAGAAGCTGCAAATCTATTGATTTATTTTTTTACTGAATTCAGCATTACAGGATAATGTTTCAAATGAGAAATGCTTTGAATAACATTGTACACCTTATCCTGAAACTTAGCTTATTTGTATATCTGTATAGATACTAACACAGATACTGTGACTGTTTTTCCAGTTCTTACTCCGTCTGATTCAGAAGGAACTTCGGTGTAACGCAGATCATACCCTGTAAGTGTGACGCGTGGCTGTTGCTCTTTAATAGCAGCTTAGAAACACGTTACTATGCCTTTGCCCCGTAATACCTCGATGCAGACTGGACATGTTAGGGTTTCTATATGTCCGTTTCAGTCTGGTTTAATTTTGCTTGAAAAGAGTAATCTCATTTTGACATGTTCAAATCATGAACATTTTTTTTTAGAATATCTTGTCTTGAGAAGCATCTGAAAACAGGTTTCTCTGTCAGGATCTTAGTTATTGTTTGGGGTTTTTTTCCAAATGTTAATCTTCCTGGTTTTTCATCCAGGTGGGGATAAGAAGCTACTCCACTGCTTGCTTCTCTCTTTGTTTTTAAGTTTCAAATGTAACTTTTCCCAAAAAGTTCCCTTAATGCAAAAGGTGACTCTGCTTTCACAGTGTTTTGAATTGAGAAACAGTAATCCACTGAATCAATGGAGTTATAGTTGCGTAAGCTAAATTGGGCCCCTCAGCTGTAGTTTTGGAGAGGTAAAATGGACAGAGAGTAGAAATGTAGAAATCCATAGCGAGGGATGGATCCTGCAATGTGTAGTGGCTGTTAAGCCTCACACCTCAACTTTTCCTGATTGCTCTTCTTTCCCAGGTTTAAAGAACACTGAGCTGAGAGACCAGATTTGGAATAAGGATTGCATAACTGATCAGAGCTCTTCCCTGAAAAAAACTTCATGGAACGCATTTTTCTACATTTAAGAAATTGTATTTGGTGAAGAACTTTGTACCTTTACTGGAAGCAGTGGGAGAAATGCAACTGGTAAACCCCTGAAGCTCTTATTTTTGCACTTGAATAAGTACCTCAGGATGGCAACTATTCATCAGACGAAGAGACAGGAACTGTGGGAAGGTTTGAGCAGCGCGCCTCAACTGAGCCAAAGAGAAATACCAAGTGCCTTTTTATTTCTTTTGATAGGATGTTTTTAATTAAAATGCTGAACTGCATGTTTTCCAGAAACAAGTCAAAACTAGAGCAGAGGGAAGTGAAAATAATAACAGGCAGCCTAGCAGCGACATGTCCCAGTGTCAGTGAGCAACGTGCGTATCCCTTATGTCATCTTGCGCACAACGTGGGCCTCACACTGTAGAGGACAATACCAGCTGGTTCTTAAGATGCACTGCTACTAGTATTTTGAAGCTTCTCAGACAATCACCACCTCACCATATTATTAGTTTTTAACTACAGCACTGCTTCTAATCCCAAGGGCAACATCCGGCTTTTTGGTAGGTGATGAAATGGAATTTACAGTTGCGGTGTACTGCAGCTAGCTGTTTTCACAGATTCTCTGGATGGATGTTAGTTCTCAATTAGGATTGTGCAAAAAGGAGTCCTAAGCAACACAAGTAGATTGTGAGTCAGAATTTCCCGTCGGGGGTGCTTTAGTGATTTTCAGGGCATTATAAACTGGTGGTGTAATTGTTGTGCTGCTCCTCTAGGCTGGGGTGAAATGAGAGGTGGTTCCTTTGGGGTGGTAGAGAGCTGTGAGCTGTGACACCTTAGCACTACGGGAATGAACAGATGAGCTGCTTTCCTGCCCGTGGCCACCGGGATCTGTCAGGCATTCCCTGGTTTCAGTGCCGGTGTGTGCACGTGGAAGTCATCGTCAGATCAGGGCCTTAATAACGAGAATTCGTTTAAGTGGCTGGGAATGTCAGATTCGGAGCCAAAATATGTTTATACCAGAAAAGAAAAATTACCTGGGTAGTAGATTGTAAGAGAACAGTTCAGTAACTGATGTTACCCAGCAAATAGATAGTGTAATGTCTTCAAAACATATCATTTCTGTGTACAGCTGTCTCCTTTGCAAAACAGATGTTTCTGTGATATTTTTTAAAGATGTATAAGTAAAAAGGATTTTTTTTTTGTATGAGGTGTCTATGCTTAGATCACGAGGGGTAGATAAACTGTGTTTTATTCTTAACTGTATTTATTAAAGCCCTAGGTGTCTGTCTTGTTCTGTGAAACAATGCAGTAGTCTTTACACTTGAGGAACAAAACAGCACTCTACAAATAGTCCCACAAAACATGGAGAAATGTTCTCATCAGCTGCTGGTGTTGTTCCACGTGCTGGCGCAACACTTAATTCCCAGGGCTGTTTTGTAATTCTTCAGTCTTTGATCAGTCATTTTACTGATTTGAATCATCATGTGCTTTATGCTTGACTTGACCAGTAAAATGAACATGTTCTTATTAACTGTTTTGCTGAACAGAGATGCAGGGAAGACCTCGGTCCCACAGAGACATAAGGAGGGTATCAAAGGCCTTGCAGGCGAATGCTCTGCGTATGCCAGGCCCTGGGCCTGCAGTCACCTCGACAAATGGTTAACTTCACGTGGTTTGAGTCAACCTGATGAGACCAGTGTGGGTACTCAGCACGTGTGTTTGCCAGTCTGTGCTGGGCTTGGGCTTTAAGGCGACAGAACTCTGCAGCAATGTTACTTGAAAAGACTTCCATGCCGGTGGCATGGCATGCTGCCCGTCGCTCAGCCAGGCTGGCTCTCTGGCAGGACTGCTAGCCAGACCAGGGGCTGATCTAGCCTCTGACAGGGGGACTGCTAGCCAGACCAGAGGTAAAAATAGCGTCGTAACCCTAAAACAGCCGTACTGGCGCCAGTTCAATGGCTGTGTGAGGAGGGAGGGCTTATCTAGCTGAAGACGTCAATCCTTTCCACCAGTAAGGTGTGTAGAGCTACATACTAGCTTATCAAAACTAAATGCTGCTCAGCTCAGATTTTGTGAGGCCATTCCCTACGGGCTGAAGTCTTGGGTTAAAATGCTTTCAGTTGTATTTAACAGTTACAGGTTGTAAAGATATTTAACTCTGTTTTGGGTTTTACATGTTGGGACTGCTGCTGTTATTTATTTATTTATTTGAGTGGCTTTTGCACTGCAGTCACTGGGGTAGGGGATGGTGACAAAGTTGGAGGTGCCGGGTGTCCTTCCATCCATCGATTTCAGGAGGGAGGTGGGACTCACCGTGTGCTGATGTCTCCTTCCTTGCTAATGTGCAGCATTTCAGTTCCTCCCAGCTATGAATTTGCTGGACAAAGAGATAGAGATTTGCCTGGTTTTCTTAACGTCCCCAAATTGTGAATAAACTGTGTGTTTTGTTAGTATCAAGTATCAATATCCATTAACCTGGAAATGAGCAAGACTGATAAAATTTTGTATGTAGAAACATGAGTGACCAGTAGGTAGAGCCAAATTTAAATATGACTGCAGGGTTGGTTTGTTGTTTTTTCAATGCTGGTTATTGTAAATTTTATTCATTTACCATCCTGTGTTGAATAAAGATAGATTCCTCTTTAAAATGAGAAATGTCAATTACTTTGTCTTTCACATCTCCATGAAGAAATGCTTAATTTATTGGGTGGAAGGGTAGACATCCCTTCTGGCACAGTGCTCCTGTCTCTTGTGAGGGTAATGAAAATGGTTCATTAGGAGAACGAATTAGAACCTTTATTTTCAAAACAGTGCCCTTCTCAACTTGGACATGTAATTTTTTTTCACTTCATGGGACTGTGGGTTGTACCACCATATCAGTGTTTCCAGTCAGCTGTATCAGTTGGTTATTTTCTGCCTCTTTATTTCAGCCTAGTAGGAAAGGAGGACACTCACCTGAGTCAGGGACTGAACCCAGCTCCTACAGCGTAGGTTTAAGGTGACTATTTGTTGTCTGCTTTCCTTGCCCTTCAATTTACATGGAGTTGACAGTGAAGAGCTTGATCTTTTCTCTACCTCTGATCATCCTGAGCACTTACTGTCTTGGTTCTGTTACAATATTTGATGAGGGTTGTGTGCTAGAGATAGATTTTGCCATCCCCCTCGGGAGGTTATTGCATGTGTTTCTGGCATAATATCCTTAGAATAACAGTGGCAGTCTTCCATGTGTGTTTGTGCCAGTGTCACGCTGCCTCAGACTTTGGCTGACCTCATGTTTACGCTTGGGAATCTGGTTGCTGCTGGTAGGCTGCTCCGGCAACCGATGTGTGGGGCTGTTTATATGAGGAGCGCTGCTCAAAATTAGGTAGATGTGAGATGCTATAAATGAAATCGGAGGGTGTTTAGAGCTGTTGGAGGGGACTGTTCTTCATGTGGAATTATTTTAAGGAAGATTGTTTACAATCCTATCAAGTGATGAGGCCCAGAATTGGTGTTCCCTGGTCTGACTGAAATCCGATGTGCTGCATATCATACAGAAGGTTAGATCAGATTATTTCACGATTTGTCCCAACCTCAGGGTTTATCTGATACGATGTTCTGATGGCTGAACTGCATCGCTTTCGCCTTACAGCAAGTCTGTATGTTGTGTTGCTCTGGGCTGAACTGGCCGGGTGATGGTGCAGACTCTTCCTCCTGCCCTCCCCCGCAGGCTGACACAGCTGTGGACGGCTCAATAGAAGGTTTGCATCTGGGTGCTCTCCGGCTTTGGTAATCTTGAACCACATTTTCTGCCACGCCAGGTTAAAAATCTGACTGCCATCCTTAAAGCTGGGGATGGGGGAAGGAGGGGATTTACCTGCTGGTATGCTTCAGCCTTCTGTCCAGTGACCTTAACACTGTGTTATGTGTCACAGTGCTTCAGAGTTTATTAAAATCCATTGCTATGAAATGTTTTTTCCCCTTTTCTGTTTCCCTTCTTTTGGTTAGTTTCCAGGTTGGAATAAGGAGAGAGTTAGTTAGCATCACCAGCTGATGCTTGGGGTTTATTTCTATTTTTTCCTCTTTATTTCTCTCTTGATGTAGTACACCAGTTACCCTCCTGCTGCAGTAAGACTTTCACAGCTCTGTAAATTGTGAATACAGGAGCCAAACCTTCTTTAGGCATATTTTAGGGAACCTGCTCGTCTCCTGCATCGGGAGATTAGCTGTCAGAAACGTGTTGAAATTCTCTTTTGATGCTGTACTTAGCTAGAGGACTCTAAGGATGTTTTCTTCACCTCGGGATGATACTGGGGGTAATGTTTCTCTCCATCCTTTTCTTATACAAGCAGCTGACAAATATTTAGCCACATTTCCGCAACACTCGCTTTGGTCCGGTTGTTTGTTTCCAGCAGAGGAGGATGCAGAGCTGACTTCACGTGTGCCGCCGTGTAAGTGGAAGCATTGAAGCGCTGTCGAAAGGCCAGTGCACCAGGTAGTGCATCTCCCTCAGACGGAATTGCCACAATATCTCCTTCCTGGTGGTTGATTACAGTCTCCACAGCAAGTTTTTCCAGCCATTCAGAAATGGAAGATAATTAAGTGGTCTTCTCAGGATTTATGCTGCGACTTCACATCGTAAGGTGACTGCCTTTCTGGTTGAGAGTTGGTATGTGTGCTCTGTGCTATACAGTGAGGGTACGTACTCACACATCTGAAGAATATCCTCACTTGCGGCTGTTAAATAACTACCCAGATGTAAATAAATACAAATTAGTCTGTCTCTCTCTGGCACATAATTAAAATGCAGGGTGTAATCAGGGTGCTATAGAAATGTGGATGTGGGATAGGGTAATGGTGAAAACGCAAAGATGGCAACGTGCAAAAGACTGAGTTGACTGGGAAACTGCGAAGAGAGATGAAAACCTGGTGTTGGGATTTAAAAAATGGGAGGGGGCAGGGGGGAAGAGCCAGCTCACCCCAAAGGTCCTGCAGCATTTGCAGGCTGGAGCGAGAGAGCTACTCTCCCCACCTGTCCCTGGCAGGCACCAGGCTTGGCCTCGGGAGAGCCTGGGAGCCCGAGGGACATGTCCCTAGGGGAGGAGGCTGCTGTGGCTGGATGTGGACAGAGCTGGTCAGCTGCTGGCTCCTTCCTCCCATATTATTTAAGCATATGTAACCTGCAAGATAAATAGATCCTCTGCCCTGAAAAACCTTCTAATTCTTCAGTTGCCTGAGGTTCACTTAAAATTTAGCTTTTTTGTGCTAATCTCATGTATAGTGTGTTTTTTAAAAATACAGCAGAGAAATTTGAACTGAAACTTATTCTTCCTCACTCCTACAGATCACTTTCTTGCAGAAACCTGGCCCTGAGCTTGAAAGGTTTCTCCCAATATTGCAGGATGAGGGTTTAGTGTTGTTGGCTTCTTGTGGCATGCCATCTCTGACCGAGTTAATTTTTTTGTTTCACATCAAGATTCACAGAAGACAAAGTCCTGGCAAGGTACTATTGAGTAGGTGAACTGCAGCAGAGCGGGACAAGGTATGATTCTTAACTTTTCCCTACTGAGAGTACTTTTGCAATTGTACTTGCAGGCCGCAGGCGAAGTTGTAATCCCTTCCAGCCTTTACTCCTGGGAACTGGTTGCCTTTTTGCTTGGGTATCTTCGGAGCAAGCATTTGGACAATCTGAGAAACTTCAAGTCCTTGCCATCTTGGGCAAAATTTTTTTAGTTTATCTGATACCCAAATCCTTAACAGGTGGCCTGAATTTCTGAGGTTGTTCAGGAACCAGCCGCAGCTCCTTTCACTGAGGTCAGAACTCAAAGCAGCAGCCTGAGTTCATATGCTAAATCAAGAGGGATACAGATGCGTTTGTGTACATGTATGAGTTGCAGCACAAATTGGGAACAAGCTGAAAGGGCTGGATTTCGCTGCCCAGTAGGTACGGGGAGCCCAAAAGAAGCGACAAAATGATTGATAACTCCTGAATTCTCACCAAAGGGTAGTCAATACAGGCAGCCCATCGCAGCCGAGTGACGTGCAGGCAACACTTGTGGAAGGAGTGGGTTTCTTCTGAACCTTCTGCCAAACACAGGGAGGTTATTTCTGCTGCAGAGGATGGAGTATTGTCTTTGAGGCTGAATCATCCAATTTTGCCGCAGGCCACGTGAGACTTCAGCTTAATAAGTACAGCCAGTTCTGTATCTATTCTTACATCCCTCTGATCATCTGGTAGGAAGCAGCTGAACGTTACGTCGTGCTGTGGCAGAATCTGCAGGTTTGGGTTCATGCCGAGGGGTGTAACAGCAGGATTCGATTTAGCCATCCCTGTTAGAAGTCTTTGTAAAGCATCCTCCTCCTTTTCCTTTGGCTGCAGCTTCCCTCTTATGTGAAAGGAATAAAAGCACGTTAATAAAAGAATAGAAGGGGTCACTTAAATGTATGAAAAGCACATGCTGTCTCCCAAAGAGAAGAAAGAGCTGAAGTGGCATGCAGGGTCACCTGAGCTGGGGTGACCGTCACCCCACCGACGCGTGTGAGTGCATCCAGTTTGGTGCCAGCTCTTTGCTTGCCTCTTGGCTGGGTTAGGGGTTTGAAGTAAAGAAGTTTGGTCACTCGGTTGGCGCTGAGGGAGTCCACTACCATGGCTGGTCTGCATGTCTGCTTCCAAAACGGTGCTGTTGCTGAAAGCGGAGAGAAATAGCGAGAGACCTTCTGGTTTCCTTGCTCTGAGTTTTACAGCAGCAGTTCTCAAAATAGGGGTCACCAGCCCAGAAAGGCAGAATTGGTCTGACTGACAAATCTGGGGTGCAGGCAGAGAAGCCTGAGAATGTGCATTTTAGGACGGATATCTCTGCATTGGAGCTACAGTAGACCGATTTTCCATATACTTCACTGTCAGGCAAATCACAGGAGACTGAACTTACCCCAGATTTCAGCAAATAATTTTTTGAGGAGGATGAAGTCCCTCCCCAGCAAAGCACCTAAAAATGCTGAATGGATGGAATCCCATGAACATCTGAAGCAGAACCAACACATCTAGTTCTCAGAACAGTTTTCACTGTCATTTGAGATGAGACTTCTTGGTAGGAAGGTTGCAGATGGTGTAAGTCATACAGTAACAGGGAAAACAAAGCTCCCGTGTTTGCCTGCTTGAAATCCTGTAATAAAATAATGCGTCTATCGAAGCAGCATCTTAATGTCATTTCTGTGTGTCATCAGAAAGGAAATGTTATTCCTAAGCGCAGGCTGGTTCCTATACACTGTTTTTTCAGACTTGTAAAATCAGTCAAACTGGATGATGAGCAGCTCCAGTACATTCACCTTATGCATCCCTGTAAACATCAGGAACTGCCTTCTCTGTTGTTTTTGCTGTCTCTGTTTTTCAAGCACTGTTGAAATTGTCCACATAAATGGGTTCTGCCGAGAACAACAACAACAACAAACCACCCCGTGATAAACTGCCTTGCTGGTCTTATTTTTCAGGTTAAAAAAAGGGATCTAGTAAGCACTCAGGTGCTGCATGACTTTCCCGCAGTTTAGTATTCTGTGCCATGAGTCTATTTTGTTCAAGCAAGTTTGTCCAAGCAATTACTTTGTGAATTAAAGTTTGATTCGCCCAGAATCAAATCCTGGGTTGTTTTGGAGCGTGCAGCCTTTGCTGGGCTCTGCCCGTACAGGTACCCGGGCTGTCTGCAGCAGTCAGTGCTCCCGGAGGGGGATGTGCTGGCTGATGGAGGCTGTGCCAGGATGCCAAGGACAGGATGCTTTCATGAAGTGATCCGTGGTGATGGATTTTGTTGTCTCAGGAGGACCTGGCCGAGCTTAAACCTCCTCGCCTTTAGAATGTGAAGCAGGAGCCGGTTGTGGAAGCTGGCAGGCTCTCATGCGATTGCATCAAAAGAAGCACAGAGCAGACGAACCCAGAGATCAGCAGCACTCTGGAGAAACGGGATCCAAAGGCATGAGATGAGCGTGCAGCTCCTCTCAGGTAGTGGTGGGATGTCTTAATCTTGTGGGAGGTTTGGACGTCCTCATGGAGGACCCTGTGGAAATTCCTACAAATAACACTCAGACGCAGAAACAGCTAGTAACGGGGGTGACGTGCGCACCGCGATGTGATGCTGCAGCGTGGTAGCAGTACTTAATTCACACGTCTCGGGGGGGTGTGTGTGTTTGGGGTGTGGGAGGAGGTTCATAACGCATGCCGTATCTTAAGAGATTTAGAGACTCGCAGGGACACCTATGCGCCCACAGACACGTGCACATGAACCAGGGACACCTCGGAGCAGCAGCTCTTCAGCAAGAGGTGCAGGTCTTCTCCAGGCTCCGTCGCTCACTCTGGGAACATGGTGTGACTGTGCTGGGGGAGGGGAGAAGGGTATGTAGGAGACAAATAGACCAAAAGCACAGTTTTATTAAGAGAAACAAAGCGACGGGTTGCCTTTGGCTTTCTCCCAAGCAAGTGCAAGGGTCAAGCACCCATACACTCCGAAGCAACCGAGGCTTGGCATCTCTGCGGGAGTCCTGTTTGCTGCTAAGGGATCCTGGCTCCAGGGTTTCTGCTGCTCGCGGGCACCGTTCTCCTGGGCAGAGGGATGGCACAGAGCTGGTTGCTCTGCTGGCAGGAGGGATGGATGGCAAACAGTGGGGGGACTGCGTTCCTTGGGTGAAATGGGGTAGGGGGAGGAGTGTGGAGCTCCCCCAAACCATGGTGGATGAAGAGACTGGGGCAGAGAATGGGAAGAGAAGCACTGGCCAGAGGAGATGGTGATGGAAAAGCAGAGAAAGATAAAGAAAAGAAAGGAAAGAGAGGTGTAGTTGGAGAGAAGCTCACATACAATGTTGTGCCCTCTTTAGTGGAAGGCTGCTGGGTTTTTACTTTGTTTCTTTGTGTTTACTTTATTTCTGTATATTCTTTATCATCTCGGTTTCTTGTCCAAAAACTTGCTTGCTGCCTACGGGAGGGTTTTAGGCAGTGGGTAAGAGCCAACAATGCATTTTCATCAAATATTTGGGCAGAGGGAGAGATCCAAGGATGGGAAAAATCTTTACGTGCGTTGTCCTGGTTGTGTGGAAACAACTGAAGGAGGGAGAATAAGGATTTAAAAAAAAAAAAAAACAAAAAATCTCCATGTGAATCCAGTGGTATCCATTCAAAGAAGAAAAAAAAAAAGAAGGGAGGAAGAGGACGATGAAAAACTAGGAAGGAGACCTGGCTTCAGCCCTGTTGGTATGTGATGGGAAAGTCCCACTGGAAGAAGCTTCTCACCAAAAGCCAGGAGCCGTTGGGGACAGCCACGAGGGCTGTCCCTGGTGATGGTCCCTGAGCTGAGGAAGGGAAGCACTGGCTTGAGCTTGTTTTCTTTACCTCTTGCAATATCTTGCACTTGAATGTTCACATCTCAAACCCATATTGCCAGTCTCAGGGTTTGCCTGAGGCCACCCCTGAGAAAGGGAGGGTGCAGGAGGGGGTTGAGGCCCAAGCACTGTGATGAAAACTTGAGCTGTGCAGGGCAAAATCCAACTCAGGATAGAGAAAGGGTAGTGAAAAATATTTAAAAAAAAAAAAAAAGATTCCGTGTGAGGCACTCCCTCCTGCCATAAGCTACTTCCATTTCATTCTCTGTAATAATTCAGTGCTGCCCTTTCTCTTGACCACACCATTAATTTATGATATTTACTGTTCTCCTCAGGACATGGAGTCTTATTATTACACGAAAAATCTCAGCTCAATTTTGTTCCTTGGTGAAAGTTTCTGGCTTGCCAAGTTGTAGAGGAAAGCCCATCTACGTGACCTGGATGAACAGTCAGGTTCAGAGCATAGGAAACAAGCAAAACGAAAAGGCACAGATGTGTTGTTTGAAAGCAGACACTAACGATTTCTCATCCAGTATTTTGAGTTTCTTTGGTCATGACCTGTGATTTTTAGAGAGGGAGATAATGGTAATAGAGAGACGTGTGATGGGTGATTGTCTAGGCAACGTTCCCAGGGAAAAGTGTCACCGACCTCAATGTAGTTTTGCAAGAATAATTAGAAGTTTCCCCATTTCATGCAGCTTTCAGTATTCTGGTGGAGCGGATCAGGCACTTTTAGTGCTACCTCAGGCTTTTGTCACACGGTATCTGTGGCTCTGTTCTTGCCTCCCACCCTAAAAAACGAGACTCCTTTAATCTCTTTATTGAGAAAAAATGTGCTTCTGCCCATTAACAGAAACAGGACTGAATGATCTGTGCAAACAGAACAGATGTGAGAAAATATTTACGTTATAAAAAATGTTACATATTTGAAATATCAGCTAGCTAGCTATGAAGGTCTGTATTTTTAAAATCATGTTAAAATAGAAGGTCTAACTTTTTATGTACTGCAAAAAACTATGCAAAGCCCCTTTATGCTGACCCCCTAGGAACTCACGTGGCTAGCTGATTGTTGTGGGATGCAGTGAGGTACAATCTCCCACCCAGGGTCCCAACTTTGCAAACACACCTAGCTTGCTGAAAAGCCACCCCACGCAGGGAAACGTTTCGCAGCCATTAGTGGGTGTTGTAAGGAGGGAGTGGGAGGCAGCAAGCAGACAAGGAGGCACCCAGGGATGAGTCACGGATGCAGCAGCGACGACTGCCTCCTGCCCTGCCCGCGTCAGGTCTTCAGCCCAGGCACAAAAGTGAGCAGATGCCCCCATCCCCTAGGCCCCACATCTCGTGAACGTGTGAAATACATTCCGCCAGGCTGGCACCAGTATTGGCAACCCTTCATCCATCTTCGGATTGCCGAGACTTTCGGGTGTCTGAGGTCCGCTTGTCAGAAAGATGGAAACGGCTGATTTACAGTGAGTCACCGAGCTGCTCAGATGGCAGTCTCCCAAAACAGGCATCTGAAGTAACTTCATTTTCCTGCACCACATAAAATGCCAGGCGGCTTTCTTCAAGTCGAGCCATGTATCGCTTCCCTCCCCTTTGGGAGCACAGGCTACGGCCCCCGCTCAGGCTTTCCTGCCAAGAGCTTGAGCCAACCTTGTCCAGTAAAGGGAACTGGCTTTTCCACTTCTTGGCTGTCACCCCTCTGAATGATCTAGCGGGTGACTCCAGACACAGTTAACTTCATTTATTTTTTTCTCATCAGTTCTTGAAATTTCCAGTTGGGTCTGCTAACTTCTTCCATGACTTTATGAAAACACAGTTTTTATAGCTGGGCTTTCCCATAAGCTCTATACCAGGGGCTCTGTGCGTGTCGTTAGCAGCTAGTTTGGGTCTGCGCGTGTGTGTATGTATGTGTGGCGTGCTTCCCATCGCATAGAGCAGTGCCTAAAGCAAGACTGCAAGGCGCTCGGGTACTCTTGGCTCCATGTCCAGACTTCAAATGAAGGGCTAGGAACAGCTGGATTGCAGAGATGGGAGGGGAGTGAGAAATGAAGGGAAGAGGTGGAAAATGGAAAGCAGAGACGGAAGGGAGCCTAAAAATCAAGCAGAGAGGTTGTGGGATTGCCGCAATGGAAGAGGACGCGGCCAAGCCTCTCTGCGGGCAGCTGGCAGCACGCGGCGCCGTGGCACAGGACATGGCGATGCCCGAGGCCCTGCTCACTCCTGGCAGGGAGAAGGGGTCACCTGGGGAGGTGGTGTAAAGAGCTTTTAGCAAAATGGTAGGGTTGGCTGTGCCGCTGTGTTGCAGTGTCAAGGGCCTGCTTCTAGCGCCGCCATGAAGAGGAATACTTGTGGAAGCTGAGCTTCCTCCACACCCAGCAGGGAGCAGGGAAAGGCGATGGGTTTGCGCTGCTGGGAGACCTTCAGGAAATCAACCTAGGGACCTGCTGAGTTTTGGAAATGCTCTAGAAAACAGATTACTAAAAAAATTGCTAACCTAGAGCTGGAGAAAGAAGGTTTTTGCCTCCATAGACAAAAGAGGAAAGTCAAGAAATGCCAGATGCTGTAACGGGGACATGCTTTCATCAAGTGGAAGGATCACCCGTGGCTTGGGACTGCTATTCTCCTTCTCCAAGCCAGTACTGACACATGGGTAAAGGTTTGTGAGTTAACAGCATTTGCTGGTTTTGCTTTGCCAAGATTTGAGCCTATTAATTGGTATGTGTGAGTGTTGAGACACAAGCAAGAGCCATTGGTACCCAAATTTTAACCAGAGTTGTGGAGAGAATAAAGGCAGTATTATCACCAAGGTGGCCTGCATTGTAGGATTAAAGAGCAAGGCTGGTTCCCAAACAAGCAATACTACGTTTCCAGCCCATGAGGCTGTGTATGGTTCACCGGTCTGGCCATGTCAGGAGATGCTGCAGCCCCTTTCCGGCCCATGTTCCTGGGAGTTTGCCATGGGAACTGGGATGCAGGTGATTACAGCTACACCATGTGGATTGGGGATGGGGCTGAGGGGAACAACAGGCTCAGAAATGGGGCTGGAACCAAGAGCAAGGTGGAGAGCTGTACTGCTTTGTGGTGAAGAGCCACATGTGAGCTTTTGGGGCCCGTACAGACAAATCGTATTAAGGTCTTGGTGTTAATAATCATTAATTTGGTAATTATCATTAAATATGATCATTTCCAGGACCAGTCCTGGGGAAACCTGGCAGCACATAAAAGGAATGTGCAAAGAAGCAAGCTAAAATTTCCATATACAGCAAGCCATACGCTTTCCATAGGCTTATGGAAAGGAGTTGGACTGAAAAGTTCAGTCATGCTCTGCAACAGGTGTGATGGAGGAGCTTATGCTGGCATAACCATCAATTTAGCTATTAACATTGCAACCGCCATGGAAAGCTATTTCCTGTAGAGACTTGACCCTGACTCACATGTTTTGGGGGGAGAAAACCCCAGTTTGAACATGCAGCTTCTCACAGCAGGTTGCAAGGGGCACTTTTTTTTTTTTTTTTTTGATTGTTGCAGTGGGTGCCACCACGTGAGCACAGTGACTTCAGGACTGATGAAATGAGCCCTGAAAAGAACCTGTGGCTGTAAATCGGTGACTGTAATCATAGACTTATACAATGGTTTGGGTTGGAAGGGACCTTAAAGACCACCTAGTTCCAACCCCCCTGCCATGGGCAGGGACACCTTCCACTAGACCAGGTTGCTCAAAGCCTCATCCAGCCTGGCCTTGAACACTTCCAGGGATGGGGCATCCACAACATCTCTGGGCAACCTGTTCCAGTGCCTCACCACCCTCTCTGTGAAGAACCTCTTCCTGATCTCCAATCTAAACCTCCCCACTTCCAATTTAAACCCGTTACCCCTTGTCCTGTCACTACAGGCCCTTGTAAAAAGCTTTCTTGTAAGCCCCTTCAGCTACTGGAAGGTGCTATAACATCTCCCCGGAGCCTGTCAAAGTCTTTGTACAATTCCAGGTAGATGATGTCCATTGCTTTTCCCTTATCCACCAATGCTGTAACCCTGTTGTAGAAGGCCACCAAATGTGTCAGGTATGAATTGCCTTCAGTGAAGCCATGTTGGCTGTCACTAATCACCTCCTCATCTACCACATGCTTTAGCGTAGTTTCCAGGAGGATCTGCTCCATGATCTTGCCAGGCAGAGAGGTGAGACTGACTGGCCTGTATTTCTCTGGGTCTTCCTTTTTTCCCTTTTTAATAATGGGGGTTATGTTTCCCCTTTTTCAGTCAGTGGGAACTTCACTGGACTGCCACGACTGCTCAAATACGGTGGATAGTGGCTTTTTTTCTCTCCTCTTCCCTCT